>NC_056735.1:1270556782-1270695767 GCF_019279795.1 Protopterus annectens
TTTCTGAACAATTTGTTTGCTTCCCGTGGTCAGTGGTTTGATTCTCTCACTCTCCATTTGTCTGCTGTGTCACTCAAACAAGTCACTTAACCACACAGTCTCAGGCTGAGTTTGAAAAAGTCCATATGGAAAAGGGCTTTAACATAGTCTAACTAACTAATTAAATCTTCAATTCATGCTTGTTAGTTAGAAAAAAAAACTTTCATGATGTAACTAAATCTTCTGTATAAATTTGATAAATTACAAGGTTTACAAAGTTTTGAAATTTGTAGGTTCCAGACGATATCAAGATCATTTGTATACTCTTTTGAAGTCTGTCTATCAATTTGTTGCACTCATCTATTACTGAAGGTTGCCAGACTGCCAGTTCAAAGAGCCGCTAGAGCAGACGAGAGCTATTTTCATTGTTTCATATTGCCCTTAATTTTCTACCATTATATGGATAAAAGCAACACCTTTTGTCAAAGTGAGAGCTTGTAGTAGTTTGCTGTAGCATAAATCAATTGTGCTCTTAATATAAACATTTCTCAAACTCCCCTTTTGAAAAGTTTTACTTTAATGATTATGTATGTGTTATAGTGCTTTAGTGGCAAACTCAGGGTGTAAAATTTTGTGTAGTGACTACCACTGATAAATGGGGAATAAGCAAGCTGCTACAAATGCCTTTCTGAAACACTGTGAGATTGAAGACATACCTCTCAAGTGCAACTCATTACGAGGAATGCTCCTCATTTGGGGTCTTAAAAAATTCACGTTCCTCAAAGTTCCAAACTGATGGTGTCTGCAATATATTCATTATTAGGAATTGTTCTAGCTGAGATCCATGACAAAGAGAAATTAATCATATTAATGCATCAAAAGAACTTTTTAGAACTAAAAAACTGCTCATTTTGACCATCCTGTGACCTTCCTAGGTAAAGTTGTTAGCAAGTACTCCACATTTTGGCAATTTGTTCCACATTAAGACAGGTAGTGTTCCTCATTTTGGAAATGGAGGGTTGAGAACTATGATTGGAATATGAAAAAAATATGTCAGGATATGTATCATGGAGAATGTGTAATAAAGAATATGAAAGGAGCTAACAGTTTTATGACCACTAAAGAAAATCTACATTATATTATAAGGTCAAAAATAGTTCTGGAATAAAGTTACCTACAGTGAAGGGTACAGTTGCCATTTAAAGTGTGAGAAAGCTTCTGCCATATCCCATACTTCTCTCTCTCTCTCTTTTATGTACATTTAGTATTTGAGTGTCTATTTTCTTATTAACACTGCTTCATGTTTCTTCTGCTCCCCCTTTAGACCACCAAAATTGTCTGTGCTTTCAGAGACATTGATTCATGGGTAATGTTTACAGTACTGTGGATGAATGTTTTGTCTACTGCCTTCTCTAAGAAACAAGTTTCAGTTTACTATTTTTCTGTGAATTTCGTGCAACAGCTGCTCTCACTGCTGCACTGTCCCAGTTTTTTCTGAGAATCTTTGTCATCTGACATAATTCCATCTTGGAGTCCTCTGTTTTTAGTTCTGATTCTGTACAAAAAATTTGCAATATTAAATTCTGAATGTTTTACTCAGAGGCAGATGTTAATATTAGGTTAAAATAAAACATCGACATAAGACAGCTGGAAACTAACAATTAGTAATGTTACAGTAAACCATTTTGACTGTCATTTTCAGTGCTAGAATTTCAGAACAGAAAAAGTTTTTTAGCATTTTGGTAAACATTTCTGCATCTGTATTGTGAATAGATTGTACTTACTGGTATGAAATTAGGACATGCACTCTTCTCACAGAGCCGTGTGATGCAGTGTAAGTAAAACGTGCATACAGTCAAGTTCTTTTGTTCAACAAATCTGAAGGCCTCAAAGCCAAATCTTGCATATTGTTTATCTCCGTTATTTAAAATCACAGTCTGTGGGTCCTTGTTACATCTGAAATAGGGATTAAAATTTTTAAATATACTTGTGACACACAATAGAGGACTACATATCAGATAAACATTACATGCTTAATGTGAAGTCAGTCAGTGAAGTGAGTTAGTTATTTTTAGTATGTAATTCTTAAAATGCAGTCAGTTCGTATTACATGTTTCTCAAAAATAATTTCAGTGATACCCTAAATTCTTTTTTTACATACATTTACCTTTACAAGGCACTTTTATTCCACTCACAACTAAATGTTTCAGACATTGGCTTTCCCCCGAAATCTCTCACCTCACCTTATGAAACAAGGTAATAAAGCATGGTCCACAATTAAGGAGTCATAGAGCACAGAGCACTGGTAGGCTTTTATGTCATTCTAAATGTATACAAAGAAGTACTCATTTCTTAAAGTAAAATCAGCTTAATTCTTTAAGACCCCGAAGATACTGTGGTGGAAGACCAGTCATCATACAAGCAGAACCCTCCTTGTTAATGCCTACAAAAGTTCTAAAGTATGCTCAGTCAATTTCAAACTGCTTCTACATGACAATATGATCATATTCCATGGAATTTCCCATCTCCTAAAGAGTGGTGTGACAAACTTGCTACTACTGGTAAAGTCTCCCAATATACTCACTTTTCATTTTTCATTTGCTTTCATATATGAAAAGCAGTTTAGAAACAGTAAACAATGTAAAACTTAGGCCCTCATTAAAGTTTATTCACATACAAAAACAATACATGTCAATTTATGATTGGAAAACAGATAAGAAAGCCACTCTGAAAATTCAAGTGATATCCTTACTGTTGTTTAGTTTGTGGCGATCTTGGTAATTAAAATTGCACATACCAAACCTTTAAATGAAATGTTTGCACATTTAAATGTTTTACATCTACATGGAACTTTTTTGCAGCAATAGAAGACCATATAGATTGTGTTTCACAGCACCTTCCAATCATTTTGCCACAATGGCAGTTTGATTTTAAGGTTGGCAAATGCACTCAAGTGATGCTATGATACATGCTTGTACTTACCCAACAAAAAGATCATAATAAGTGGAGTTTGTTGGAAAAGCAGATACGGAAGCATAACAGCGGTCTAGAATAACGTTAAACCTGTATAAATAAAATAGCAAAAGAATCAGCATATCAGAATAAATACAAATGAAAACATACACATTTTTATACAGAGGTTGGTACCAAATTAGCTAAATTATTTCTGAACTAGGTATGTATTGAACAAGTCTAAATGCTAGAAAAAAAAAAGATAGGAAAATACTAGTAGTCATTATTCTTAGCAGAAACTGTGTTACATCCTTAATCATTTAGTAGTCCGGTTAAGGTATTAGATTATTTTAACATGTCAGTCTTCTAAAATACTGTTATTTGACTTCTATTTATTCTATTTCTTTCAGAATAATCTAAATTCCCTCCATAGTAATACCTGGTTGTTTTTTTAATGAATGCATATATTCATCCCGTTAGCTCTCGTAAATGATGTTTGCTTTTTGTTCTAGAATTCATTTGATAATAGTCATCCTTGTTATAGCCTTTCTTAAGGCTAAACTATTCCTTAACTGTGTGTTGTCCTAAGCATGGTAAAGCTGACACGAAAAACACTGTTGATTTGAAATTAATTAATTACTTAATCCCACATATTACAAAATACTAATATTTTTCATTTTAATTTTCCTTAGACTATTGCTCATTTAGAATTTGATCTTGAAAACAGAATATGCATGATACACAATATGCTTCAATTCCATAAACATTTTTAAATTACAAAATGCTGTTTTTTGTGATTTTGGGAATTTTTTTTTATGTTTATTTTAACTTTGATATGAATTTCTATTTTAATTTTTATATATACTATTATATTAATACTGATTTATTACTTACTTTAGTATTTTAATGCCATTTCTTTCTCCAAGCTATAGAAATGTGTTTTATTTAATATATAATTTTGCTGTTTTTCTAACTTTACTTTTGAAAATTATTTTTCAGAATGCACCGTGATACTAGCTGACATGAGGCATGCAAGACATGAAATAAGTAGAATTTTGTCCTGTTTGGCATGTTTCTTCTATCACACATTGTACAAATGTAATTCTACAATGTGCATCTTTACTTTACAGGATATGTAACATGCTGCTCCAAGAACACAGTCTGATGGAATAATCACTTATCGTGTTAAAATGCACTTTCATGGTAAAGGATCAGTAAAGGATATTGGAGGGTACACATTTCTGATAGAAAGCCCTTACAATCTGAGTCAATCTTGGATGAATAGACACTAAGTTTTGGATTATGTCTTGAAGGATTAGGCCACATTTATGACAGTTGATGTTCCAGATGTTTTGAAACTATAAAAATTAACACAACCTTATCCAAAATACACCACTGGAAACAGTTTGTTTGGAGAGTCCACAGTGAGATGCTCACGTATAATGACATTAACAGAAGGAAGGTGTGTATGATATGGCAGGGTTTTAGATGAAATGGGAGAAGTATCAGTTTGATAATGCCTAGTGTGAAATACAAGTATGGCCACATATATTTAAGAATTATCATGGAGATCCACAAAGGTTGCCTTCAAGGAAGAAAAGTCACTGAAGCTGAAGAAAAATTGGAAGATTTCATCCCTTAGGGGTCTGTCTACAATCAAACACATAACATTGCGTGGTTGAAACAAAGCACCATCAGAGAGTTTTAGCCAGGATTTTCAAAACCCAAATATTTAAGAAACAAAGTACAGTCAATAATAATATTTAGCAAGGATTCTTAAAACCCAAGACTTTAAGAGCATGAGGAGTAAGCTATGGTTTTGTCACAAGAATGCTACAGTTAAAATCATGATTCTTATGCAGACAAAATAAGGACATCTTCAAGAATTTCTAGGCAGGTTTGTTGAGGTTGGGAGAACTACTAGCTCTGTTGTGCTATGATTCAAACAAATTGCCTATATTCCTATTTGTATTAAACATATTTTACATGACAATATTATAATGCTATGTAAAATGACAGGTTCAAACTACAGTTACACAAAATACATGCTAGAGGTGGAAAATGCATGGAAAATATATTCTAGAAGTGGAAAATGCAATACAGTAGGATTTTTTGTTTATTTCTTTATTATAGATACAGCTGATGTAGTTGTGGCATTCATATAATAATTCCTTGATGTGTCATGCTATTTGGATATAGAGACCACCCCCCAACCTGATACAAAATGAGCTAAGCATCTTCTTAGAATATGTAGGACAGAATGAGCCAATCTGTGTTGCATGACAGGAATGTGATGGCTGAGTTGTGACCACTAGACTGCTTTCATTTTAAGACACAGATGGACTTTATAAGGAATGATGATATAGAATGTCTTTTATAATTCTGTTACAGTTTACATAGCTGGGAGGTTGAAATTTGGTAACAGGTAAGTATATAGGAAACTGGGCAGGAGACTGGAGCAGGTGGAATAAACACTTACATCACTTATATCACCTGCTGGTTGTGGTATGTTGTGGGTTTGTGGAGTACCACAGGTTTTTGATTAACCTTTGAGTTAATTTGCAGCTATTTCAAGTCAAATTTTTGGTTTAAGTGAGTAGTGACCCACAATATTTAGGGTCTAAATTAAGTTATAGTCGACCCATAAATGGCGAAGTCATAAAACTTTGAACATTTACAAAAAATATAAAACCCACCCAAGCAAACCATTTAAAAGCTGTAAGCAGGGGGCAAGCCCACCTGCACCCCCCACATCCCCCGCTACTTAAATATACCACCTCCGAGATTGCCATAGAGTGCAGACAATGGAAAACTACCATTTCCTCAGTGTACTGAGATCTCCATTGAAATGTTTGATGTTTTACGTCTTCGACATTTACACATCGACTGTTACATTTCCGAATACATTAGTATTCAATAACGTAATATAGAATCCAATATTTATTGTCATCAATCACTTCAATATGACTACCAAGTGTAATGTTAGGTGAAGAATCACAGGAAGACTAATGACAGTACTGGTTACTGGTGCTAGTAAATAGCAAAGCGTTGGGTTAACTAGCATTTGAGAGTAGAACATCTGCAGGTGATGGACAGTATACCTGATATGTCTGCATATTAGATTAAAACTCATTAGGCGGGATCACTAGCACACATTATGAAAAAAGATATTGAAAATTGGAGGTTCCAAAATAAATCCTTGAGGAATCCCAGCATAGATGGGCTTGTCAGGAGATACAGATTCATTCTGGTAGGCAGATTGTATGGGTTCAGTTGGATAGCTTACAAATCAGTCACTTTTTTGGTTCAGGTCTATGTCATATTAGATAAGAATGCTAGATGGAGTGAGAATAGGTATTGAAGTTTTCAGAGAGATCATAAAAAATGAGCCTATAACTTCTGCATAATTTAGTTTACTATGCTCATGCTCAGTGAAGTCAGGCAGAGAAGATTCAGTTCTATGGTCAAGCTACAAGCCACACTAACTGACAGAAGAATATTTGATATTAGACTAGCCACAATGCAACTTCCAATAGTTCTTATGAGAGAACATCTGTAGGCCATGCCTGTAGTTAAATTACTAATTTGATGAAAAGGACTTAGGGACACAAATAAAAATTAGCTATTTCCATAGTATCAGGCCATGAGCTTTTGAGTGGTTGGTTAGAACAGATACTGGATTGATGATAAACTCAGATGACAGTATTACGATGGAAAGATATCTCTAGATGGGGATAACAATTTTAATCTGGATAATAATTATGTTACCAAACATGAGGGGATTAAAACCTGATGTAATTTATTGTAAATACTGATATCTGGTGTGACAACTGAATGGGATTTACATGTTGATCCTCAATTTAATTCTCACCAGTTTTCCTGTATTTGGAAGAGTTAGGCAGATACTTTTTTTACCTGGTTTAAAAATTGAACATTTCTTAAATTAAAACATCTTTGAATTATGTTAGAGCTTTTTTTTATATCTAAAAAAAAATAACTTTTTAATATTTGCATCTAAAATACTGTACTCTAGAGAAAGTGAGATTTAGCCCATAAAGTGTATGTATTAGAGTAACCAACTTGGTAAAAAAAAAACACATAAAGGAGCTTTAGAATGAGAAAAGGCATTGTGAATTTGATATTCATGTGCAGAAAGTAATAATATGAAAGAGAAGGAGGTAAAATGGCATGGCCATGAGAAGTTATTATTAGGAGAATGACTTGTAGTGTGATACAGGAAGAAAGATTGGGTCTCAGAATATATATGGCATCTAAAAAATTAACGACTCATTTGAAATATTGTCCTGCTCTGCGGATGATGGTGACTGAGTGCCTGAATTCCATTGCCAGACACAGTAGTAACATATTCTTTAATGAAGTTCAAGGCTGAAATCTTCAAGTTAGATGGCAGCACAAATTAGAAAGGAGATGGGTGTAATTCTCAAAGTTCCAGTATGAGGATTAATATAAGGACTCTATATAGATTAGCATAATGACTAGTATGGGGACTGCATATGAACTAGTGGAATGACTGAATAAGGATTAAGACAGAGACCAAGTATAGGCTATCATAGGGAGCTATCATGTTACCTTTCATAGTAAATGCATGGGAACAAGTTATATGGATTGCATTCCAAAGGTTTGGGAACTGCAGTGAGAATGTAGGAACATTAGGAAAGGGACTTGATAGGTGCTACATTACGAAAGGTCTAAGGATTGCTTAAGGATTATCTGTTTTGAGCACATAACTTGTTTCTTAGCATACTTAATATTTAAGATAAACAGTATATAGCCTGGTTTGTAAATAGGAGTATTTGATAAATTATTATTATTTTATATTAATCTTATATGAAACATTAGGGTTACCTTATGTTTTCTTTAGAATATACACTTGTATCTTTTAAGAAGATAGGGGGTTTGTTAGTTTGCATCATAAAATATCCACCCTTTATATGCAAGAAAATGAACTGATTTGACTGTTCTGATGAAGTCCATTTAAAATTACATGTATGCACGAAAGTGTTTAAAATTATGAATTCTATTTGGATTAAATTGATTTTTTAATTATATTTTGGACAAGTTGTCTTATTGTGACAATGTACACTGTCTCATTTGGACAAGAGAATGCTTATTAAGACCAGCCATTACATTTCTGTGACCATTTATGTACTAGTTTTCTTGGGTTACTGATGAAGAAGTAGCATTTTTCAATCTGAAGTGGTTCTATGTTTCTTAGCATGTTTTAAATGCTATTTATTTTTCAGAGAGATTCTCAAAAGGATGTGATGAGAGGTTATCTAGGAACTGGGGGTGCCTAAATGAAGAACAAAAAGTCTTTATTTATATGTGTTCTCAGAGGTTTTAACGACTGACCACTCAGCTTTGAAGAGAAGGAATACAAATTCTGTGGCTGCTTCTGTTAACTTTAAGACAAACCATCGAAAAATATATGCAAAAGAAACCAGCAGAAAAAGTATGGATATCCATTTGTGGAATACTGGAAAGTACCTAAAGAGAGAGGATTTGTTTGGATAACCAGGCCTGTTTCAGGCAGACTACATAATTATTTTGCACATGGGAAAAGTTCTGTTTACTGTAGGGTATTACTAAGACAAGAAGTTATTATCTCAGAACATCTGGATTGCAGGTATTTTCAAAAGCTACAACAAATGAAGATGGCTTTTTAATTTCATCACAAGGAACTTAATAGCTGATGAAGCCTTCATATGTACTATCTCACTTAAAAGGAACAGTAAAATGTTTGAACTACCATTTGCTAAATTAGGTATATCGCTCTACTTTGGAGTCATAGCAATGTCATATTTTGTTAAACAATTTATCAGAATTTTATACTTTTTCGTATGTTCTAAATCAATACTGTGCTTTTAGGAAAGCGTGAACATTTTCTGCATAGACTGTACAGTGACATTTATGACTACAGCAGAAAACAATATCAAAGGTAACAAGAATGTCACTTACTTGTCAGTCAAATTTGTAGCTTTTACATCAACATAGATTTTGGTCTTCAGATAAAGTCCACTTTTTGGAATAGGCAATGGAACAGTGTAGTTTCTGTCCTGCAGAATAAAATGTAACAAAATACAGAAATGAATATCTCAGAATCTCACTGGTTGTTCTTAAGCATACCTCTCAAACTCTAAGCGTTTAAAGTTATGTCATTGGCAGTTGAAAATAATAGCAGAGTGTCAAAAAAGTAGGTTGTTGCTTTTTTTTTTTTTGTAGGTGGTTTTCAGGCACTAGATCATATATGCTTAAGTGTAATGAATGTTTGTGTGGATTTATTTAATATTAAGTAACTGTCTGACGAAAATATACCTCTGATCATAAATTATAACACTGTTCTAAAATTGTATCAGCTAAGAGGTAGGTGCTTAATTAATACAACTTCATGTCACAGTGTTCATTCTCGTATCAGTTACTGAATTACTCATGCTATACGATTCTGGATGAATGAGATAATTCCTAATGAAAATATACAGTTAGGACAATTCATATTCACTTAAAAGGATTATCATGCTTTAACAAATACAAGAGAAGGCAATGTGTATTAATATCTCAGATATATACATGGCAATGCAACTTCAAATTGCAACTGCAGAACTATAATAGATGAGGTTTGGGAACAAACCAATTTGTCCAGGGACATTTTCAGTGTTTAGGGTTGGTGGAGTTAAATGGGGGTGTAGGTTTGGAGTTTTTAAGGCTTCTGAATTTTGCACGTCAGACAATTCACCCAGGTTTTGTAGGTCCATGGTCTTTTGTTAAAAAGGAGAAGCAAACATCATTGGATAAGAGCTAGTCAGTTGACATGGACTGGTTCAGCACTTTGCTAGTCTTCCTTGGAGCAATTTAATGGGGTATTCTTTTGGCAGTCAGATTGGGATGGTCAAAGGGACTTGCAGTTCTTTTTGTGGTAAATGGTGTGCAGCTCAGTGGTCTGCATATTGGAAGCATCGATGGAAGAAGGATGTAGCTTTTTGGAGGTAATGCCAGTTTGGGCAGTGTTGGTGGTTGGGTAGGTGCAGTTAATGGGGAAGAGAGTTATTTTTCATTCAGACAATATTGCAGTGGTGCATGTTTACAGGTGAAGACAGTGAAGTCTGAATTGCTTTTGCTATTATTACATACGTTAGTTTTGCAGGGTTTAGTGATGGATTTGCATTCACTGCTATGCATGTGGTGGGAGCTAAGAATGACAGTTTGTCTCACTTTCTGTTTTTCAGGAGGTAGTAGCTGAACTGAGGGTGTTGCCAAATCATGAATTAACTAGATGGTTTGTGCAGCAGTCTTGGGCAGTGTCTATCAGCAAAGCATATGGTAAGGCATTATATGATTTTGATGCATTTATTTGACAATTGTCTGAGTAGGAGGAGGAATTTTAGTGAAAAGAACTATTATTGCAATATTTAGCCAGGGCTTGGGTGCAAGGAAAGGCAACAGAATCAGTCAAGGTGGACCTGGCAGCAATTATTATATTTGCACAGGTGGTTGGGTTGCAGGATTTTATTAAGTCCTGGATGGTTGTGTGTATGTTGAGAGGATGGGGTAAAGTGGCTGGTATGAATATGGATATGTGTTGGCCTTTGACAAGGCAGGTTATTAAAGTTTTATTGAAAGGTTTAGCTTTAGTGGTTGGTGATTCAGTGTATTATGTTTTGTGGGTAACCTTGTGTTTATGGATGCATTTTGGAGCATTCAGGGTGTCAGAACTGTTATGATCACTAATTGGGGGAGGTGTCATGTTTTTTTTTCTGTGACAGTGCACATTTGGTTACATGGTTTTATTCCATTTTGGGTGGAGATTCAGGTGGCATAGTATTAGAAGCCTTTGGTGGAATCAGCTTATAGAGGAGTTTGCATTTATACAGTCATAGATGGGGCTTCCTTGAGTATTGGTGGTATATTTGGCTAGTAACGACTTGGGAATAATTCCTAAGAAGCAGTTGATTTATAGGATAAGGGAGGATTTAGTTAAATTGAAGAGGTTATATCTGGGTATGTGCATTGTACGGTCTGAGGCAGCACCACACTTATGTTGGAGGAGTGCTGCTAGTTTTATGGAGCAGGCACAGTGGTTTATTAATTTTTGGTTGGCATGGAAGTTGGTTGCTTTGGGTATGCACATGATAGAACATAAGGGCTTTGACAGGGAGATGTTTTTTAGTTTAGAAACGATGGAATGCACCTGAATGTTTGTGGTTTCAATTTGTTTAATGTACATTTTGAATTTATTTTAGAGGGTTTAGTGAAAGTTCTTCATTAAGTGAGGGGGAACAGCCTGGGGTCAAGCTGGTAGGTAGATCATAGGGGCAGGCTTGTCCCTCTTCTATTCCCCCTCTTGGTGTTGGGTGTTTATACAAGGAGTATGGGGGATGTGAGTGAGCAGTAGGGTGCTGCTTTGCTTAGTAAGAATAAGTGAGCGGTGGCGAGAATGCTGCTTATTCAGGCAGGATGAGTGGGGATAGATGTCCTGGCATATGGTTACAAGGATGTTACATGTTCCTAATAAAAGACTGCTCATGTTGTGATTAACATTTTGAAATGATGCACTATAGTTATGTTGTTGGAAGTTAATAAGGGTCGGCAAATGCAATTTTGGTGTGATGTGTTTCATTGAAGGGGACAGGGACAAATGAGGTTTTTGAACAAACCAATTTGTCTAGGGACATCTTCAGTGTTTACGCATTAGGGGGGAGTTAAATGGGGGTGCGGGGTTTTGATTTGAAGAAGGATGTTAAGGCTCAGAAGGTTAAGTAGATCCATGGATGGGAAGGGTTAATTTAATATGGGAAATGTAGAGGAAGTGAGGTAAGTGTAGGATGGGACTTAGGGGGTTTTATGTAATCATAACTGAGAAATAGAATCAGATTTACATGTGATCTTGCTACCTGCCCTCCCTCCCTTTCTGTTTGGGTCATTTTGGATAGTGTGGTTATTGAGGTTGGTGTTTAGGTGGAGAAGAGAGGCAGGCTTGTCCCTCTTTTGGTCCCCCTCATGGTGTTGGTTGTTGATGCAAGGAATATAGGGGATAAGAGTGAGTGGTAGGATGCTACTTTGATTAGTAAGAATAAATGAGGAGTGGTGTGGTCGCTACTGACTTAGGCAAGGTGAGTGGGGACATGCTGCCCTGGCATATGGTTACAAGGATGTTACATGTTGCTGTTACAAGAATGTTCATGTTGTGATTAACATTTTGAAATGATTCAATAAAGTTATGTTGTTGGATGTTAATAAAGGTCATTAAATGCCATTTTGGTGTGATGTGTTTTATTGAAGGGGACCTGGACAAAGGAAATTAAAATATTTTAGATTAACTGTAGGCATCCAGAGAAGGGTGTGCAATTTTTTTGAGAAGTGATGTTAACCATTTTTAAACCTGTAGCTCAGGTAATACAGAGCATGACTTTTCAGTAATATAAGACATGTCAAAAGAAATTTAAATTGCATGTGTATTTTACTATATTACAGCTACTTTTGTCTCAAGAATAGAACTTGTCATGCTCAGAGCATGCCTCAAGCAGCATTGAAAAAACAGACACATGAAAAGATGTACTGTAAAGGAGTAATGTGATCAGAAACTAAACAGTTATTCTTTTATCTTATTTTGATTTCCACACTTATATAATGACTCTATATTTGAATAAGTAGGGATTAATTTGTCTAAAGAATGGGCGACTTCTATATTACCGTCCTGAGTGGAAAACAAATGTTCTCCAGCAGGGTGTTAACATACTGGTAATGCCCACTGAAAAATTAGTCCACTACTTCACAGCTGCATATCAAGCTACGGTGAAGCTCAGACATTTAAAAACTAAACAGCTGTCATATTTATGATCTCTAAACAGAATTCTGCTGTTTAGCCATCATAAAATTAAAATTATATAGTAAAATAAAGAATAAAAGTATGAAAGTGTGTGTGTGTGTGTGTGTGTGTGTGTGTGTGTGTGTGTGTGTGTGTGTAAATGTGTTTCTGTGAGCATTTGCATATGTATATGAGAGGGAGAGGATTAGGGAGAGACTCCCCCATGCACACACATCATTGACTGCAACAGGCAGTACATTAAAACAGATAATTTCTAAAATAAGAGTTGCTGAAACTCTAAATTGCTGGCAATATTGTTGACTTTAATACATAGTGATTTACTAGAATAATAAATGGATGAACAGTACAATGCAGGAAAACAAGGGATATTAAAGGGGAAGTTTGCTTTGCCTTGCATTTTTTTATGTTTATTTGCTCACAAGTTGACATATATTAACGTTTCACTCAAAAAGTGAATGTTAAGTGCAGGACGTATATGTGTGTGTATTCGCTGTGAGTGATGCAAGCAGTAATGCCCGACAGTGTGTGTGTGTGTGGAAGAGCATTATTTCCATAATAACATTAATGCACTTAGAGAATAGGCTATCTGATAATGTGATTTGTATTTATTTTTATATATAGTGTTTTTTATATATATATATATATATATATATATATATATATATATATGTATACACACACACACACACACACACATATATTATATTTTTATGCAAAATAGTTCCTCAGCCAAGTGTTTTAAATTATTAAGTAGTGTATGTAATTACTATTGAAAGAAGAAAGAAGTATTTACATACACTACTTAATAATTTAAAACACTAGGCTGAGGAACTATTTTGCATAAAAATATAATATATGTGTGTGTGTATGCATATATATATATATATATATATATATATATAATTTATATATATATATATATATATATATATATAACTCTCTATATAAAAATAAATACAAATCACATTATCAGATAGCCTATTCTCTAGGCAAACATAGGGGGGTTGTGGCTGACAAAGTTCGCAGATGACTGCAAACTAGGCGCCATAGTCGATATACCAGCTGACACATGCATCCTTCAGAAGGGCCTCACAGAAACAGACGACTGCTGCCAGAGTCATGGCCTTAAACTAAATGCCAAAAAATGTATAGTCATCCCCTTTGGAAAAGACAAAGTTCCCACAAATTGCCACATAGGTGGTAATCCATTAAGTATGGAAAAAGTAATCAGAGACCTGGGGACCCAAGTTGACAGTGACCTCTCATTTGACACCCACATCACCAAAGTGGTTAGAAAGACCTTCTACCTTGCCCACCTTATCATGAAGGGATTCACATCCAGATCAAAGGATGTCATTGTACCCTTATATTCCTCCCTTATCAGGCCTATGATTGAGTACAATGCCCCATTTGGTATGTACCTCACCCGGCACCTGCAGCAGCTGGAGAGACCCCAAAAGAACCTTACCAAGAGGATCAAGGGTCTCCAACATATGTCATATGCTGCCAGACTAAAAAAGCTCCAGCTCTATTCAGTAGCATACCGCCTGCTCAGAGGTGATCTGTGCTGACGTACAAGGCCATGTCCAATTCAGAATTAATGGACATGCTCCACCTCAAAAAATCCAAATCCATCCGAGCCATGAGAGCTAAAGATCTAAACCTCAGCACAAATATGAATAGGACATGCTGGAGGGACAGATTCATAACCCAGAGGCTTCCCGCACTCTGGAACAGGATCCCAGTCCATGTTAGGCAGAGCCCCTCACTGACTCTCTTCAAGAGAAATCTTGACGAATGGATGGGTGATCGTAGGTTTATCCCGGGGGTCATCTCTGTGTCATTACTAGACAGAGGCACAGTAAACTAAATTTAATTTGTACACTTTTGTATCATTACATGGGGTGGCGAAAGCCACATACACTTTGGCTAGGCTTATAAATGCCCTAGGGCAGATAGCCTAGTACTATACTATGAAACTACTATGAAACTATAAGTGCATTAATGTTATTATGGAAATAATGCTCTTCCACACACACTGTCGGGCATTACTGCTTGCATCACTCACACCGAATAAATGATGTGGGAGTACTGATGTAATTTTTGTTTTCTGGCTAAGTTTTCTTTTTCCCCACAGTGCACTATGTGTCATCAGAAGAAAAAAAAAATTCTAATGTCTGACCTTTTTTACGGGTCCTTCTTGCCATTTACTAATAAGGGCAGTGATAAGAATTATTCCTTACCGTTAGCTTCTTAGGCCATCATGTCACTACTTATAAGAAATGCAATGTGCTTCTTTTCTTATCCACCATTTGCTGACAAAGTAAAGTGACTTTTGTTTTAGATGCAGCAAATTCTTAAATTTATCTAGATTTTTTTTACAAGTGAGAATTTGGCTCCCAATTTTAGGCGCATTTTTCCCAGACTCATTACATCTCAGACATTCATTCAGCTGCTTCCACTTTGGCTATAATAAAACATACATCAGTCTATCCTGGCTCAGTTAATATATGCAAAAACATATGCACACACACACACACACACACACACACACACACACACACACACACACACACACATGCATGCATTACTCAATTTGCTTTAGCAGCTACTTGCACATTCTGCAGCGTACTGTGCATTTATTGAAATATCATTTTTACCACATGCTGTGAAAGATTTTTTTACCACATGCTGTGAAAGATTTTTTGACCAAGTGTGATGTTATCCTCTTAACAGAATAAAATAAATTACTAAACATACAGGGACCAAAGTATTGTAGAGAATGTCATCATAAAACCAAGAACACATTAGGTAACTTTCTATCTACAGCTATCTTTAAAATGAACAATGAAATTAAATTAAATTTCAAAATGAATAAATAAAATTCAGAGGTGTATTTTTGAATCAGAGTCAGTTCAAAGACTGACACTTGTTTCAGAACAGTATATGTCACATATACATATTTATTGTACCATTGTGTATTATAAACATCTGTCATTATATTGCAGTATTTAGTAACAGTGCACAATGACTTACCGCCCATAGTGTAAGGGAAAGTGTGGACACAAAGCTGCCATTGTTGTCCTTCACTGCTACAGTGGCTCCAGTCCTGGTAACATAAAGTTCAAGAGGTAGTGAATATAAAGGCATATTTATTAATGCTTTAAATTATTATAGTCTGCTGGTCTTCAGTCTTTTTCCTTCAACAAGCATGTACATTTGGTTTATTGTAGCATGCAGTAGCATGTACGTGAAAAATTCCTAAACAGAAAATCCCTAGTACAAATCTGTGTACATAATCAACAATAAAATGTTAGATTCAAATTAATTGCTTGCATTTTCTTCTATCACCTTCATAGTTCATTTCAGTAATATGTAACATTCATAACAGAAAGGAAATGGTTATATTTTCACATTATATAATTTAGTGTTTCTGCCAGACTGGCATCGTATGTCAGCAGATGAGTAGGAGAAATAAAGTGTTTTGCTTGTTACCTAATCTTATGACATGCAAATATTTTTATGACATGTTATACTTAACATGTATCTCTTCTTGCAAGGTGTACTTGCAGTTTATGCTGATGGTGTCACGTATGAAAATCCCTATTTCTTGGTATTAGAACAGCTAGAGTACTGATTTCCAGAGTAAAACAAATCAGCCAGTCTCCCTATTTTTACATGTGGTCTTTTCTTTTGAAACACCTAGACATGGAATACATAAGTCACAGGGCAAGCTTCATAACAAGAAGGCTCTGTACCTCATCTGGTAACACACTCACCTTTGGTGGTGGAAGATCAGAAGGGTCTGGGTTTTATTCTCACATTTAGTAGCTGGATTAATTTTCCAGTATTGACACTGCAGATGAGGCTTTAAACTGAGAGCCCGTCTGCTTGAGGTATTGGAAGCACAGGGGGATATAAAAGACCCATGGCACTTATCAGAAAAAGTAGCAGAAGTTTGCCAGTGTATGTGTACCACTCCAGAACTCCCTGAAAAGAAGCCATTGGCCTAATGGGACGAACCTGGTCAACAAAGTGTTAGATAAATAAATAAAAATAATGAATGGCTGTTGCTGTAAAGTAGCCCAGTTTTGCCACTTCCTGAAGCAAAATAAATGCATATTCAGCATTGGTGATGCTTGAAATACTCAGAAAGCATTTCTTCCTGCTGGCTGAGAGAAGCATGAGGAATGGTGATGTAGTTGAAGGGCACTATGTATTCTTTAAGTGTTTGATGTGTGGAGAAGTGAAAGCATTTGTGTATGACAAAGGTGAAGTATTTTTCAGAAGACATATTGGATAGGTCTATATATTCAGATTGCTTATGTTTGGAAAACAAGGAAGCAATGGTTTAAAACATCTAGATGATTGTCTGGTAAAAGGTATCAAAATATCTCCAACCTAAAATACTGATAATTATTTATTTCATATGCACAATATCATGATAACTAGAATGGTGTTATGTGGGTTTAGGTTCTACTATCCTACATGTGAGAAAATCCATACATCTTTTATACAAGAACACTGTCACCTGAGCTATTATTAAAACTGTGCTTGTCTGTTTTTTATTTGCATTGCAGTTAAAAGTGTCTCCTTAGTACCTACTAATCTCTATTAGTGACAATTAGAGCAGCCACACATTTGTCAAATCAGAGATGTGTAGAATTCAACAAATTACAAGTGTGCCCTGAAGTAGACATCATAAATATAAGTGCCTATTTTATTTACATTTATTTAATGAATATCATGTCTTTATGATCACAGTGAGACCATTTTATATAATACTCCTATTTATGAATTATCTTTCATTGTCCATGCACTGCAGCTGTATATTAATTCCACTTGTTTGTTTACAGAGTTTCTTTTGGGAAAGGCAAGACTAACATACTTGGCTAAAACAAAAATGATCACTTCTTGCCTTTGACTCCATAGTCAGGTATTTCTAAATAGTCAGTATTTGTATTGTCTCAAGTGTTTTAATAATTTTATGTAGGGCAGGTGAGACATCCAACTCACTTTCCTAGTGATTTATATATGCAGGTCTTCCACAATGTTTGTATTCTCCTAGAATCTGATTGAAAGTTCTACCACAGCATATCCTAGGACTGGTTTCACTGGAGTTTTATATCGAGTAGATGTATTTTGCTATCAGTAAGCACATTATTTCTTTCCTATCACGCCTTATACAATCTGCTAATCTTTTCTCTGACCATATATAGAAAAATACAATTTGGTATAAAATCCAAAATTCAGGTCCTTCCTTTCACTAGCAAATGACACTGGATTGTCATAATCAAGAATTTATTGTCTCTAACATATTATGGTGTAATATTACAGCAGTTTACTTTGCTGTCTCTCATAGCTTGGTTCTACAATTTAGTTCTTGGATAGGGAGTCTAGTCTGCAAGTTCCCATATATCTGCATGGATTTATTACAGGTGTTATAGTTTCCTAGCATGTCTTAAAGATAAATTGCACTCAACTTGCCTATAGGTGCACATGCATGCATGCTTGCAAAACTGTGTGTGTGTGTGTGTGTGTGTGTGTGTGTGTGTGTGTGTGTGTGTGTGTGTGTGTGTGTGTGTGTGTGTGTGTGTGTGTGTGTGTGCGTGTGCGTGTGTGTGTATGTGTGTGTATGTGTGTGTGTGTGTGTGTGTGTGTGTGTGTGTGTGTGTGTGTGCATGTATATACACATACTGAGATGAGATACAGTGCCCAATGCAGGATGACGTTCTGTGACTCACACCTACCGAATGCTGGGATAGGCTCTGTGAGATAGCCTGAAGCACCCCCCTCTGGATTAAGCCAGTAATCAGATACAGAACAAATGAATGATATTCCATTATGTTAGAACTAAGTTTAAAATTTGTTTGGTTAAGCTACATGCATTAAGACACCTGCTAACTTCAGTGAGGAAATGTTATGACATCATCTAATAGGTCTCATTCAATGACCACACACTTTAATGATTTGCACATTTAATCTGAGAACAACTTCAATTTAAAGGATTAGGTAATCAATAATTTAAATATGAAGAAGAGATGTGTGAATGCTGGAAGCATAACTAATTGTGAGAAAGAATGTTCTCCAACTTCTGTAGTGACATCTTTTCAAAAAGGACTGTCTTGTTCAATTGAGCATATAACCAGTCTTCCAACCATTCAGCTAACCATGCAATCAATCAACAACTTAACCAAGTTAACCAACCAGATAAATGACCACTTATTTTAAAGCTTTCTTTTTGAAAATATTTGAATGACTTTCAGAATGACACTAGAAGCCCAGTACCCAAAACATATGATTCATGCAGACCAAACCATAATTAAAGGGTCTGGTTCCCTTGCACAGAGGGATACTGCCCCAGCTGCAGCCCAGATGACCTGTGCCAAGAGCAGCTTAGATAGCAGCGGATCCTGGCAGGAGAGGAAAGGCATGAGCTAAATTTCGTGCAACCTATTTGGAGGCTGAGTGTGGTGGCTTACCTGCTGGATGTTGTGTTCTCTGTAGTGTGGCAGCTTGCAAGAATTCTTACCTTTAACCGGAAGAATGTAGACTGTGGCTGCTGAAGCCAGTGAGGGTAACCCCTTTTGATGGATGTAAAAGAACAAGTGTTTGTGGATGTGTGGGCATAGGAGGTCCGTGCAAGTGCTAATACTGCTACTGGGGATGAGGTTAAGGGACCATATAGAAAATGCCTCCTTAGCTGCTTCAGTGCTGCTGATTGTTATGGTGAAGCCAAATTGCTCCATGTCTGGGAACCCAATAGGGACTCCTTATGGTTGCATTTGGTGGGACAGACAATGCTGGACATGAGATGATTCATTCAACCACAGCAGAGAAGATGAAGATGTAGTGGCAACAGAGGCACAACTCCCTTCCCCCTTGTCACCTTAATCATGGGTCTATGGTTCATCCATGCATAGTACTGGATATATTCCTAGTACAGAGTATACCTAGCAGGGGTCTAATTTTGAGAAGCTTAATACTCAGTATCCATGGGGTAAAACATAAATAGAAGAATGTATCAATTCCTTTACCTACACTGCCAATTACAGGCACCATTTTGTACTTCCATATCACAAGAGGGAGGATAGCACCTCTTTTCTGTGTGCTTTGTTCAACTTGTTGTATACCCTTGGTTTTATATTTTTAAATTCTTAAACTATTATCCTAAACAATAGACTGCTACTTTATATTGTGCTTCCTCCCAGACCACAGAGATTGAATTTCCCCCACTTTTTAGATCCACAAATTAAACAACTTTTCATAGTATCATTCAAGTCAAATTATATTCCTATCCTCCTCAATGAAACGTCATATTCCCAAAGCACTATTGTACCTCCCACCAAATTCTAGGACCAAATCCAAACCCCTGCTCTCACTCCCATTTAACTGCCTATACTTAGCAGGGGACATACACCCCAGCCCAGGACTTAGGACCAGTAGCAATCCATCTCCCCCCATTACCACCCATACTACCAAACCTAAATACCACAAGATCTTGACCATCAATACCCAGAATCTAAGAAACAAATTAGCCCACTTCCACGCTTGGCTATCCCATACACAACCTGACATAGCAGTTGTCTCTGAGACATGGCTAAAACCCAACATTTCAGATTCTGAAATACTACCCCCTGGGTTTCAAGTACTTAGACAAGACCAGGTA
The DNA here is from genome assembly GCF_019279795.1 of Protopterus annectens. Taxonomy (NCBI): domain Eukaryota; kingdom Metazoa; phylum Chordata; order Ceratodontiformes; family Protopteridae; genus Protopterus; species Protopterus annectens. The sequence goes on from NC_056735.1 coordinate 1,270,577,227, forward strand.
AAAAAGAAGGGTGGAGGAGTAGCCTTAATCTACTATAGTCTACTCTCCATCACTCCCTACCAAATCCTATTCCACAGTTCAACAACGCTGAACTAGTCATGGGAAATCTCAAACTAAATAACCAGAAAATCATTTGTGTTATAGCCCTCTATATCCCCCCCTGGAAACAACATTAACACACTTGAGGAAATTCTTCTAAGGGCCTCATATAATATCAAGCTTGAGACATACATCCTAGGAGATGTGAACATTGACTGGAACAAAATTACTGCCAATAACCCCACCATTTCAATCAATCTATGTAATTTCACTCAACTCACAAATACTATAAACAGACCTAATAAAAATAACCCCCAGGCTCCATACTGGACTGGATCCTTGTCTCCCACCCAAACAAAATCTCCCACACTGGCACCTTACCAGACTCTATCAGTGATCACTTACCAGTCTTCATCCATAAAGCAACCCCCTCCTCTCTTCATCTACACCAATATATCCATACTCGGAATCTCAACAACTTTAACCCTAGAACTTTTTCCAATTCTCTCAAACTGATAAATTGGGACACTCTAAAAACTCTACCTCTGGACAGTGCTGTTGAATTCTTTAACTCAACCTTTTTAGACACTCTTAACTCCCAAGCCCCTCCAAGAATAAAACATATAAAAATCAATTCTTCCCCTTGGCTTAGTAAAGATACCAAAACACTCATGCAACAAAGAGACAAGACCTGGAAACTCTACCATCATAATTGGCACCCTGACACCCTTCTTAAATATAAACAACTCTGCAACTTAGCCAAAAAATGTATCATACAAGACAATAAAGCATACTATATCAAACTCCAGTCTAACCACTCCTATAACCCCAAACAATTCTGGAAATCCATCATCTCACTTCTCATCCCATGCACCAAAAACAACCCTTGCCCTGACACTAGTAAATCTGACCAAGAAATAGCTAATCTGTTCAACTCCTTCTTTACTAACTCTATAGCAGAACTCACTAAAATATTCCTAAACAACAACACCTCCCCCCAAATCAAACCCTCTGCCCAAACTTCCACCCCAAACTCACCTCCTATATTCCACCTCAAACCCATCCCACCTCATATATAAAAAAAGTCTCTCTAAGCCAAAGTCTTGCTCCAATGCCCCTGACAATGTCCCCTTACTCTTTTTAAGAATTGCAGCAGGCAGCATCGCCATCTCCATTAGCATACTCATCAACAGATCCATACAAGAATCATATGTCCCCAGACTGTGGCATGCAGCCTTTATCCTACTCCTCCATAAAGGAGGCAAAAATAATAACATATCCAACTTCTGACCCATAGCGATTCTCTCCCCTCTTTCAAAAATTCTTGAGAAATGCATCCACCTCTAGCTCATGCTATTCATTACACATAACCAGCTCCTCACCCCAACACAACATGGGTTCCATCCTGACCATAGCACAATAACAGCACTTCTCTCTTTTCTAGACATCGTAAACCATGCCCATGACTCCAGAGAACTTGCATCCACAATCCTTCTTGACCTCTCCAAGGCTTTTGACACAGTTTCTCATACCCACCTTCTTCACCAACTTTCCAATCTTAACCTTACACAAAACACAAATACCTGGTTCAGTAGCTACCTCTCTGACAGATCTCAGGCAGTAAAATGGAAGACTGGCACCTCAGCCTTCCTTCCCACCCCGACCGGGCTACCCCAGGGATCCATTCTTGGCTCTGTGCTCTTCAATATCTTCCTTAATGATTTCCATGCAGCCATTCCTCACACTATAGTACAATATGCAGATGACTCATCTTTAATTTGCTCTGCATCAATCCTCCCTAAGCTCCAAACAAAAACTCAAACTGCCTTCTCAACTACTGAGAACTGGATGCTCCAAAATCACCTCTCTTTGAATGCCAACATATTAAAGATCCTTCTATTCTCTCCCTCAAAATCTATCCGCCTAGACAAAACCTCTTTCAAGATGGCAAGCCTTGCCAACTCCACTATAGAAGTTGTTCCTTTTGCTAAACTTCTTGAAGTTACTATTGACGAGCACCTAAAATTTGATACATATATTCAGCTAAATATAAAGAAAACCCATCAGAAACTTGGCATGCTGTACAGAAACTCCCACTTCCTCTCCCCCTCAACAAGACAGACCCTCGCCACTACCTTCTTACTACCTTTACTAAGGTATGGTGCTCCCCTACTAACCAACCTATCTTCCTCCATCTCTTCTGAACTAGAATCTTGTTAAAATAAAATCTCAAAGTTCGCCACCACTTCCAAATACTACACTCACCACTGTAAACCTCTCCACCAGCTGCAATGGCTAGAACTCCCAAACTACCTTGACTACCTTGACTACTCATCACCACTCACAAGCTTATTTTCAAACCAGCTATATGCCCAGCACTAACAAACATCTTAACATTATACACCCCAAACAGAACTCTAAGATCTAGCCACCAAAATCTAATCTTTGTTTATAAACCAAACTGTCCTGCTGGTCAGCTTCTCCTATCCTTTTCTGTCACCAAAAAATGGAATTCTCTCCCTCCAGCTCTAAGAATTTCTGAGAACTCTGAACACTTCAAAACCCAGCTGCCTTCTTACCTCTCCCAAAAATGGAAATGCAATTGCACTTCCCCTCTCTAACCTGCGTAATACATAAGTACTTTATAACACACAAAGTTCGTTCTTCCTTACACACTATTGATTAACCCTATGTACTGCCTTCATGCTAATGCTACCTCTATACCACTCTCAGAGGATTTAAACCTCTGCAGTAATTTAACTCATACTGATATTCATGCATAAAGAACTCATCCATGCTAATGTTACGTCTATACCATTCTCAGATTATTTAAACCTCTATTAATTTAACCTTGTACTACTGTTTTCAACCACTAAACATGTAAATATGCTTTATATCCTTCTCCAAACTGCTGTTTAACTTTTGTTTAGTTTTTGCTATTTTGTATGTAAAATTTGCTTAGTTTGTTTCTGTTTATACTATGTATTGTACTTCATATTATGGAGCTTGTACTATGTATTATGGAGCTTTTCTCCCTGGGCCTCTACTGAAAACAGGCTCTTTGAGCCCAGTGGGCCTCCTCAGTCATCAAACTGGAAATAAATATATTCTACTCATCACTTCATATCTTAATATCTAGGTGATCAGTCAAATGATCATTACAGTTCTTCTAGAACTATATAAAATGCCTAAAACTGGCAATCAACTCTAAAAATAGGATTGATCCCTTTGTTACATTGCTAAGAATTTCAAAGAAAACAAAATTTGAAGAAATGTTTATTATTTCAAATGTAACAATCTAGTCAAAAAGAGCCAATCTGTAGCTAAACCTTTTACTGCTACTGTCCCTTAGGGTATAGTAATGAAAACCTACATGAAACCTCTACATTATATATCAGAAAGTGCAGTGGCTGCCAATTAGTTACAGAGCAACGTATCTAAGAACACACTAATATTTGAGATTATCATACTCAAAAGAGTACTTCAAATCAGAGATTAAAGCAACTTTCACAGGAGTAGCCAGGATAGTAAAACTACTTGGATCAGACACAGATTCACCTAAAGAAAAAACCCTTTCAGGAATGGGGACTGCTATATGGAATCAGCTACAAAAAAGAAAAAAAATATTGACATGATGCTAACTTTCTAACTTTCAAAAAATCTTAGGCTTCATTTACAAAATGAATCAAAGTGCAGCTGCTTTCATGGTACTGGCTAATATTTCTCCTCACAAAAGTAGATACTGTTATTGTTTTGGTGTCTTATGTCTTTACATAGTGATCGTGATACTTTCCATCTTAATTTATAATTTGTTCTATTTTCTTTTAATATTTATTTATGAAGCAACTAACTTCCATTACTTTGTATGCCAATCTGTATTATTGCGGGTCTATATTAGAACATCGAAGTTTCAGAACTTCGAATGTTCTAATATTGACCCCTATTCAGCGAAAGCTGAAAATAGCAAAGTGACAGAAAACTGAATTCTTTCCTAGGGAAAGTATTTGGTTGCCCATTCCTGTCGCTTTGCTATTTTCAGCACTGTGGTGAAAAGTTACGGATCAGGTTCAGGTAAGTGTGTGATTGTGTGGATGTGAGGGTTAGGGTGGGTTAGGTGAGTTAGGGTTAGGGTGCAAGTTAGGTAAGTGTGTGAATGTGTGGTCGTGAGGGTTAGGGCGGGGTAGGTGAGTTAGGGTTAGGGTGCGGGTGAGGTGTGTGTGTGCGATAGTGACAGACTTAGGGTTAGGGTTTGGGTTAAGGTAAGTGGGTAGATAGTAGTGTATGTACAGTTTAGTGTAGGGTTAGATGTAAGATTTTAGGTGTATGTGTGTGGATTGCTGTTTGTTTGGTGTGCTTGTGTTGTGTGTATGTGTTTTGGAACAGCAAATTTTTTCCCTAGGAAAAAATTTGCTGTTCTGTATGTTCAATGTTTTCAGCGTTTGCTGAATAGGGGTCGATATTAGAACATTTGAGGTTCTGAAACTTCAATGTTCTAATATAGACCCTATTATTGCATATCATATTGTCTTACTAGAAACGAATTTTTGCTTTATAGCTGTTCCTGAGTCTTGACTGAAAACATTCTATGGACCACCCCACCTACCCGGTTATTAACTTTTAAAATAAAAATTAGTGTCATAGTTGTGTGTTTAATTTCTTTTTCCAGAATATTTTAGTTCATTAATATAAGATAACAGAATATAGCAATAAAAATGAAAAAATGTTTATATTGATTATGAAAATACATATTTCAATAAAGGGAAGAAATAAACTATTTACATTATATACAAAATACCTGAAGATAAAATATATGCAAACAACACCAGCAAAATATAGATTTAGATATCCAATAAGATAAATCAGACTATGAAGAGAAAGTTTCAATGATGGCACAATTTTTTAACCACGGATTATCCTTTAATTTGTTAGTAAAAATTCTATTCTTTTTGGTTGCTATTTTTTAATAGCAGTGACTTTTAGAATTAAAAGAAATTATCCAAATTGCGATGATAAAAATTTCTTCCACTTTCTTGTGATGCTTTTTATGGCTACAGCAAGAATAGTCCCCATTCAAATAGAAAACAACTTATTTTTCATATGTTTAGTTTCTATAACATTGAATAAAATTAACTATTTTGTAAGCATAAAAGAATCAGACCACAATGCTTTAAAAATCCTGCATCTTACCTCCAAATTCAAATAAAGTAGGGCAAGCAAAACATGTGTGACCAGTTGGCATTGTAGTATTTTTCAAATTTCCAACATTCGTTTTCAGAAATTTTATTAAACTTAGCTACTCTATGGGTCTATATTACATCATCGAAGTGTCAAAACTTTGAATGTGATAACATCGAACCCAAAACTGTGAAAGCTGAAAACTCCGAAGACTGAGAACAGTGATTTTTTTCCCCTGGGAAAAAAATCTCTGTTCCAGTACAAAACGTGAAACACATGAACACTACAAACTATTTCTAATGTGTGGGGCTTCACTCCCCACACCCCCCCTACTTAAATATACCAACTCCAAGATCACACCAAAGTGGAGGAAATAGCAAAGCTGCGGAAACGGCCCACCGAATTCTTTCCCTGGGAAAGAATTTGATGTTCATGGCTTTGATATTTTCAATCTTTGGACTTTCAAGTTTGATGTTTTGGTATTCAAACTTATCAGTGCTTGAACTTTTGATATACACCCTACTCTATTGGGAGTCAAAAAGCTCTATAAATTAATTTCCAAGTAAATAGTTTCCAATATAAAGGCCAGGAGGGTTCTGAAGTAGAAATAATACACTTTTTTGTTGTGGTCAAAGTAATTTGATTTTCTTTAGCAATAAAACTACAAAATGTATCAAACAATATACTAAGATCAACTCCTAATACTGAGTGTAAAGTAGAAATCAAGTTATTAATTTCTTGACCCTTGTAAATAATATCAAATCTATCTTTAAAAGTTTGGAATTTCATTACCTTACAATTAGATATATGGGAAAATGTAATGTGAATTGGAGTAATGACTAAATGCAAATTAGATGAATATCCAATGTCAATATTACATTCTAAACACAAAGATTCAAAAAATTTAATTTTAAACCATCAAAACATTAATGCTAGCAAAAAGAAAGTTGCCTTTCCCATTTATGTACTATATGAAGTGGAACATTTCATATTAAGAGAAATGGAATAAAAGTTTCAAGTCAGAACTTGTAATTAGAATTATTTGAGTTTATTTTTTAAGTTCTTTATGATTTGATTTATAAAATTAGGTTTTGTAGGAGAATAAAAAGTAAGTTGTATATAATTACAGATAAAAAGAGATTATAGAATTTAACATAATTTATATTTAATTTTTTTAATTATTCATATTAAACTACTGATAATGTAAATTGTTCCAATTTGCAGTATAAGTATTATCTAGGCAATTAAAATAATTTAAAGTATTATTGTTTTCACATATGTTTCTATATTTGGAAAGGTAATACCACCAGAGTTCCAAGGTTTGAAATGATGATCTTCTTCCTTCAGCTGCTTCTGTTAGGGGTTACCACAGTGGATCATCTGTTTCCATTTCTTCCTGTCCCCTGCATCTTGCTCTGTCACACCAACCACCTGCATGTTCTCTCTCACCACATCCATAAACCTTATCTTAGGTCTTCCTCTTTTCCTGTTACCTGGCAGCTTCATCCTTAGAATCTTTTTCCCAATATACTCTGCATCCCTCTACAGCACATCCAAACTAACGTAATCTTGCCTCTCTGGCTTTGTCTCCAGACCTTCCAACCTGGGCTGACCCTCTAATATACTTATTCCTAATCCTGTCCACCCTCGTCACATCCAGTGCAAATCTTAACATCTTTAACTCTGCCACAGGAAATAATATAATTTTATTTGTAATCTATCTTCAAATGAAATAAACATTTTGTTCCAATGGGTAGTTAGATTAGCCAAACATAAGATTTTTCATAGTTAAAATTTAAAGTTTCTTCAGTAGTCTTTAAAATACAAATTAGTACTGTAGATTGGATGATTCTTTACCAATTAGCTTATTATATGTATTTAATTAAATTTTCTTATTGATATGAAAATAACTAAATTTAAAATTATTAAGATGAAGATTTGAAATTGTTTGATATTGTTCTATAACCAATTTCAATTCTTTTAAGGTATCATGAAAATTTTTAAGGTTAGTAAAATAATCATCAATAAATAGCATATTTTTGAATTATACTCTTGATAAATCTCCAAGCCCTGGATCTTTGGGTTAGAATTGATTAGAATTGCAAAGATCTCAATAGTTATGTCAAATAATAGAGGAGAAAGGGGTCATGCTTGTTTAGTTCCTTTTGTTATGTTTATGAAGTTTGAGGTAAAAAGACTCAATTTTATATAAGCTTTCTTCTTTTTCTTCTTCTTCTTCTTCTTCTTCTTCTTTTTTTATTTTATTTGTTTATTTATTTACATTTGTTGACTGAGAGTGTCCGACTGGACATACGTCTATTTTCAGCGGAGGCCCAGGGAGAAAAGCTCCACAGTTAAAATAAACAGACAATAGTTACAGTGGATTACATAGCGATTAAAAATGTAACATAGCAATTACTTACAACGTATTTACAGATGAAGAACATAGTACATCAGTAGACAACTAGAATCTTTATCTGTGAAGTACATAACAGACATTAATAAATGTTACAATAAGAAGTTCCTGCTGTATAATAAGTACTAGGCTTATGAGCATCTGATCTTGCTATAATCAAGGTAGTTAGTGGAGTGGAAAGAAAGGTAGTGGTTGGATGGGGTGGGTGATATTAGAGTGGGAGTTGCAAGGGCATAGCCAGCATGTTTTTAGGTGCACTTTTAGTAAATTTTTGAAGTGGGTGCATGATGGTACGGAGGTAATTGTGGGTGGGAGGGAGTTCCATAATTTGGCTATGGTGCAAGAGAATAGTGCTTCACCAGCAGAGTTATTGGCTTTAGTGATCTGCAAGTGATTTTTGTTGCTGGATCTTAGTGGTCTGGTGGTGCAATAGGGTTGGAGTAGATTCTGGAGGGATGGGACATTTAGTGGATGGTTTACTAGTTTGTGGGCGAGTGAGAGTTGATACCATTGAAGGAGGTGAGGTAGTTCAAGCCAGCCCAGTTCAGCAAGTGAGAAACAGTGGTGACTACAGTAGGATGCCCCTGTGGCGAATTTGGCGATTTTGTTGTAGCAGGTCTCTAGCTTGTTTAGATTGCATTGCCTTAGGTTGGTAAATATTGGAGAGGCATAAAGTAGGGTGGAGATAAGGTGAGAATTTGCTATTGAAATCTTTGCTGCTTTGGTGAGAAGTTGCTTATTTCTGTATAACGCTCCTAGTTTTTTGTGGATTTTTTTATGGTCATGGATATGTGAATGTCAAATTTTAGTTTATTGTCTATTTCCACTCCTAGCAATTTGGTGTGCTCAGTTGGGTATATAGTGGTGTTGTCTTTTGCTGTGATGTTAAAGTGAGAGTTGTTTTGAGTATGTTTGGTGGGTTGGAAGATGAGTAGTTTAGTTTTGTTTGGGTTGAGTATGAATTGAGCATCGGATAACCAAGTTTCAACAGAGGAAAAGGCTTCCTGTGTGACTTTTTGCAGTTTGGGTAGGGACTGGACTGAGCAGATGATGGTTGAGTCATCTGCGTATTGTATGAGTGTGCCATGTTTGGTGGCAGAGGCTAGATTATTGGTGAAAACAGAGAAGAGTAGAGATCCAAGGATGGATCCTTGGGGAACCCTTATGGAGACAGGTAGTTGGGGAGATATGTCATTCTGCCATACAACGGATTGTTGGCGGTCAGACAGGTAACTCTGAAATGAGTTGGTGACTGATAAGGATAGGTTATTGAGGACAGAGATGAGTTGTTTGTGTGGGACAATGTCAAATGCTTTAGATAGGTCTAGGAAAGTAGCAGAGGAAAGATAGTCATTGTTTTTTATGCTGAAGGATAGTGTTAGTAAAGCAGAGTAAGGCAGTAGTGGTGCTATGGTTTGGTCGGAAACCATGCTGAGTATTGGAAAGGAAGTTGTTAGTAAGAAGGTTGTTGGAGACCTGAGAGTGTATGCATCTCTCTAATATTTTGGAGAGTGGAGAGAGAATAGCTATGGGCCGGTAATTGTTTAGTTCTGTGGAGGGTCCGCCTTTGTGGAGGGAGATTATATGTGATACTTTCCACAGTGTGGGAACGTAACTTTCTGACAGAGATTGGTTAATCAAGATGGGTACTGGGTAGGCCAGAGCATCAGCTGTGATTTGTAGGTATTCACTTGGGAGGTTGTCTGCTGCTAATTTGGTGGGCTTAACTTTAGTTAAGAGTTTTTTATGTTGGAGGTAGGTACAGGAGAAAAAGAGAAGGCAGTGGGGAGATTACTAGTTGAAGGTGTGGGTTGGAGGGGACGGGGATTGTGTTGTTTAGCTAGTGATAGTATGGTTTGTATGAAGTGTGTGTTGAATGAGGTAGCAATATTTTCTGAGGAGTGAGGGATGTTAGGAGGAGGGGTACTGACTTTACCTGGGTGGAGGATGGAGTTTATGGAGGACCAGAATTTTTTGGGGCTGTGCTGGGAGGAGTCTAGGGCAGACTGGTAGTATTGGAATTTGTCCTGTTTTATTAGCTTTTTGACTCTATTGTGTAGTTCTAGGAATTTCTGTCTAGTTGTGGGGGTTTTGGTTTTGCGCCAGTGCTCCCAGGCTTTATCCCTGTTTTTCATTTCTGACGTAGTGGTTTTCTGTAACCATGAGGAGGGTTGTGCTTTGCTTCTGGAAAGTCTTATGGGGGCATGGTAATTAAGGATGCTCAGGAAGGTAGTATTAAAAAATTCAACTGCATCATCAAGACTGAGGTACTTTAGAGGATGCCAGTTACATTCTTTGAGGGATGAGATGAATGTGAGTGGGTTAAAGTTAAATTTTTTACATATTTGACAGTAGATGACAGGTTTAGCTTGGTATAGGTATTTTTTTAGTAGGAATGTTGGGGAGTGATCACTGAGGCTATCTGATTAGCAGCCAGTTATATATGACTGGGGGCTCTTACTGACTAGTATCCAATCCAGGGTAGTGTGCTTGCTGGAGTTTTTATTTATCCTGGTTAGTGGCTGGACTAGTTAGGTGAAGCCATGAAGATTTACATGATGGGTTGGATGGTTGCCAGAACAGGATTGACAGTCAATATTGAAATCACCTAAAATGATAGTTTCTTGAGGGAGATGGTGGGTAGACTAGCTGAGGAGGTTTTCTAGTGGAGGGATGTTTTGGCCAGGTGGGAAGTAGCATCCAATTATGTTGATGGTTTTGTTTTGGTTTATTTTGAGGTTGGTATATATTATTATTATTATTATTATTATTGTTATTATTATTATTATTATTGGATTTTAGCATCAAAATAAATTATGTGGGAAAATCAAAATGAATTAAAACTTTGAATAAAAAAGCCAGTCTAAAGAATCAATTGCTTTTTCAATATCTAAACTAATAAAAAAGATATTCATGTTTTTTACTATTCATTACATCAATAAGAGTAATAAGATGTAATGTATAAGTAATCAAATGTTTGTCTCTTATAAATAAAGCTTGCCTGATCTAAACCAATTAAACTAGGTAGAATTATTTTCAACCTAACTGCCAGAATGGACATATAAATTGTATAATCAATATTTAATATGAATATGGGTTTATATGAAGAACAAAACTAAGGATTTTACCTTCCTTTTTGACGTTAATTAAGGAAATTGTCCATGAGGGAGGTACATTTTCTTGGTTCTGGACATCTATTCTGTATAATTCTGGAATAATGCCATAATTTTGAGGACCTTTATTAGATGTTATCATTTTTATTTTTTATTTATTTCCTGAAGTGTTATAGGTCGAGATAAATTAATTTTTTGTGAGGGAGTGATTTTTTTTAATAAAAAATTGGTCAATCACAGACATCATATCTATTCCTTTGTTTGTAGGATTCTGGATAAAAATATGTAATAAGTTTTGAAAGTGTCTAGGATGTCTTGAATATCTGTATCAGTACTGTTTTTTTTTTTGGTGGATTATTTTATTATTATTATTATTATTATTATTATTATTATTATTATTATTTTGGAATCTTTTTGTAATATATTTTAGATGTTTAGAAGATCCAGCTATTTTTAATATTTCTATTGCTGGTTCAGTTTTGTGTGATATCAATTTGTTAAATTTATTATTGAGTTTTATTTTCTCTTTTTTATAAACATAATAATTTTCTCACTTTTTCTACTTTTTTTAGTTTAGTTTGAATATTTGAGAATTCTATATTCCAATTTTCGATTTATGTTTGTAATAAGATATTGCATGCCCATAAATAAAAGCTTTAAAAGAATCCCATACCTTTATTAAAGTAGAATCTGGAAAAGCTCATAAAAGTATCTATTTTATTGAGTAACCAGGTTTTATATTCTTTAATTCTTGTAGTATAAGCTGGAAATCTTATAATATAAGATACATTTTTATAATATGTTTCCATCTTTAAAAGTAAAACATTATGGTCAGAAAAGGACAAGCTATTATATTGAATACATTTATATTAGAAATAATATTTTAAGAAACCAATAATATATCAATTATTGTTTGTCTGCCAAAGTTAAAAGAGTAATGTGTGAAATTTAAGGAATATATAACTTTAAAGTTAAAGGTATCTTTAAACTTAAAAGATTCAATCCAAATCTTCAAAGATATAGCTATGGGAAATAATTTGAACTTTTGGTGTGAACTGGATTCAGAGTTTTCTAATAAATTATTAAAATCTCCTGCTGTAACTAAATTTCCCTTGTAGTTATTAATTAGAAAATCAAGGTGTTTTTTATCCAGTCTAACACCCATACCTGAAAACCAGTATAGATTAACAAAAGTCTGTATCCTATTTCTATATTTTTTAACAATAAAGTAAATAAACCTTCTCATTCGTAATACTTATATCTGATATGTGGCATTTGAATTTCTTTTCTCAAAAGAATGACTGCACCTCTTATCTTAAATTTAAAAGAAGATTGTGCTAATACTAAGTATTTATTATAATTTCAGTTATTGTTTCCTTTTTTATATGAAAAATGTGTTTCTTGAAAAAATACTATATGTGGGTTATCTATATCCAGATATTTTATTAGGTGTCAATCCAGTAAAACAGATGGTCGGGGAAGCAAACACAGCTCAGAGGGAAAAAAATTATTTAAAACAAATTAAATAAAACAAGTAAAGAAGCATCTATGTTATAACACAAAAGTGCTTGCTTGTTTTATTTAATTTGTTTTAAATAAACCTTTTCCCTCCAAGCTGTGTTTGCTTCCTTGACTATTTGTTTTACTGGTTTGACTGCTGCTGTGTTGAGAGGAGCTTAATTCACTGGGATCATTTTTGTTTTCTCCATTGTTTGTTTGGTTGATCCCAGTGGATTATGGCTGAAGGAGATGATATAGAACTTGATTTTAATCCAGTTAAAGCCAGTTCTATTAATAATTTTAAATGTATAATAAGAGCAGAAGAGAATTCACTGCTAACTTTTATTATTGAAGGTGAGACTAATGACATTATACCAAATACTTATGATACTGAAGCAGAGTTCAAACTAAATCATGAACTTGAGAATTATGTGTTTCAACCTAAGAAGATGCAGTGGCAGTGTAAATATTTGGAGGCATGTTTACATTTTAAAATCATCCCGAAAGGACTTCACATCCTCAAAATGCCTACCTATGAGGCTGTATTTCCTGAATTACTTGCCAAATGGCAAAAGATTAATATAGATATGAGTTTTAATTATATGAAATTACTTGTAGAGCATTATAAAAAGCTAGAAGAGAACTTAGCAATGGATGGTCTATGTGATCAACAACAGCTATTTGATTTGTTACCATCTGATAAATATGTTGAGTTGTTTGACAATCTCATGGTGAATGTTGAGGCTTTTGAGCATAAACTTCAGTTTCAGAAAAAGAGAAAATTAGAGAGATAGATCATTTAGATTTTATTAAAGGACATTTTTCCTTATCCTAGACAATGTACATGTGAGAGATCTGATTTGATATCATCCATAGGTGATGGCAATACGTCCACAACTAATACCTCTGTTGAAAAACACTCCATCTATAACAGTGAATGTACCAAATGCAACAGTGAATGCAAATGTACTTAATGCATCAGTGAATGTGCCTAATCGTCCCACTACCCTTGTTGACATCAGAAGAAAGACCCATAAATCATCAGCCTCAAGTAGCAAAGAGGTTTTTCATATGTAACCACTACCAATAAGAGACTTGTTGACATCAGAAGAAAGACCCATAAATCATCAGCCTCAAGTAGCAAAGAGGTTTTTCATATGTAACCACTACCAATAAGAGACTGTTCATGAGAGCAGAGGTCCAGCAGCAGAGGGAGTAAGAGATGGAAAGCATCAATGAATGGGATGGAGCTAAAGACATCAATAAAGAAAATGTAGGCCCTAAACACACCTTTATTATATGGAATATTTCTAGCTATGGGTTAAGTGACAAAGATCTCAATTTTGCACAGAGGTCTTTCATTTATTCCTGCACAATAAGCAGATGTTATGGCTCTTACTATAGAAGACAAAATGTTTAGTAGGAATCTGATGCTTAGTTTTTTATTTGAAGACAAGGACAGGTAAGTTTCCAGTTTCAAGAAACCTAATGTCTTTGTACTGCCTCTACATCCTTTGTTAGAAACATTCAATAAGACATGCAAAAGGGATATGCTGCAATTATTGAATGGACCTATGCAATGTAAGACTTTTCATAATCTTAGTATTGATGAACAGAAAACCCTTAAAATGTTACTAAACAATGATGACTTAGTAATTAGGCCCACTGATAAAGGTGGTGCCATAGTTCTAATGGACATAGTTATGTATGAGAGAAAGATGGCAGATATGCTGAATGATGATACAACTTATATTCTTCTAATGAATGGATAATTGAATGAATTAAGGGAGTTCATGCTGATTTATATGAATATTTGGTGTGCACAGATATGGACATTGATTTATATAAGTATTTGTTAGTTGAAACACTGTCATTCCCACCTTTAGAGGACTACCAAAGTTACATAAATATCCTTATGATCCCCCATTAAGACCTATAGTATCTAATAGAGGATGGCTAACAGAGCCTTCCTCTATATATATAGAAAAACAACTAAGACCTAAAGTAAATACTACAACTACTATTCTTAGAGAAACAGAATATTTTCTGACAATACTTTCCAATTAATTATTTTCTGATGAGAATGCACCAGCAATTATGCTTGCCACCTTAGATATGACTTCATTGTTTACTATGATTCCAAATGACAGTAGCCTTGATTATATAAGACAGTTTTTATTTAAGATGAGCAATGTTCTCCTAATAAGATTTCCTTAATCTGTTTGCTATTAGAGCAAATTTTAAACAGTAATGTGTTTTTCCATTATAATGAATATTATCGACAGAAAACAGGAGTAGCCATGGACACATCATGTGTAAATTCTTATGCAAATATTGTTATGGCCCATTGGGAAGCTAATTTTATTAAATTACTAGACGATATTTGAAATATATACCCTTTTTATAAGAGATTTGTAGATGATATTTTTTATTGTGGAATGGCACTGAATCTGAGCTTGATGAATTCATGACATACTGTACATTAATTCAACCACTGATTTTTTTACATTTCACTGGGAAATGGTCAAGAGAGAAGATAGATTTTCTCAATGTGTTAATCACTAATGAGAATGGTATAATCACTTTAGAAACATATAGAAACACTTGTAGGAAGAATCACTTATGGCATACACATAGTATTCAACCTTCCTATGTTTATAAGAATATAGTGAAGGAGCAAGGTCTTAGGGTTTCTATGCTTACGAGTATATAGAATGGATGCGAGGATGCTTTGAAAAAAATTAGAAGTAGATTTTCAGAATAGAGGTTGCAAACATGAAGAATGTGCTCATTTATTAGATGATAGTTTTGTAGATAGAGAAAGAGAGGTAAACCCTTCTTTAAAGACAGGAGATCTATTCCAAATAGCACATCTCATAAACCCTGTAATAATGATGAATTTTGGGTAATTATTCCATATTTTTCTAATAATGAGGCCATCAGTGCAGTGATATGAAAGAATTGGAATATATGTACTGCAGATGATAAACTGAAAGATATAGTGGGTGAGTTTCCTAAGTTTATTTACAAGAACCATACATCTCTCAAAAGGCTTTTATGTTATAAAAAAAGTAAAACTTCTAGTCTTGAGTCACAAAGAAAAGGCACCTTTGGATGTAGGCATTGCAATTATTGTTCATGTATGGCTAATGATAATAAGATTTTTCATCCTACCACTTTTAAAGTATACGCATTTTCACATTATGCTGACTGTATGAGTAGGAATTTGATTAATTTAGCAACATATATAGAATACTGATCCTTTTACATCGGTAAAACCAATCATATAGTGCATGAAACGGTTAGAGAGCATCTTTATGCTATAGAAAAAGAGGATAGTACTAATGCATTAGTGAAGCATGTCTCCATGAATGGATTAAAACATACATTTCTTTTTTTTAGTAATTGAGTTAATGTTTAAGAGCCCTAGATTAGGAGACATTAAGAATAAGATGGAGAAGCAAGAAGTTAAGTGATTTGTTAGATTACAGTCAGATAAAACACCTGGACCTAATGATAGTATCTCAGAAACCTTTCTTACATGATAGACCTTTAATGCACTAGAGATCCATAGATTATATTTGTTTATATTTGAAACACTTTGTGATTGTATGTTACTATTATTTAGCATGGCTTTAAAAAGGAATAGTTTAGATAAGTCTGATATTTTAAGGAATACACATTTACTGAAGTTCCTAGGCAGGTTAATTTACCAGCTCTTTAAATTTGTTGTTTTGGTAAAGAATTGTTTACACATTCTTTATGAATGAGCTACACTTTTAGAATGACTGGGGAAGCCTTATATTGATTATACTGCCATCTAGTGATATCTTTGTAGTTGAGCAAGAGAGTGAATGTGATCTTACTAGCTTTTTATATAGTTTTATATATATTTACTGATACAGTGTACAATGATTTTTAATAGTTTAATATTGGGTTTCTGTATAGTTTAGATAATATAGTAGTTTGCTGTATATGGATTTTTAATTGTACTTACAACTTCAGCAGCTAGTTCATGTTAATGATTTAGTTGCATATGGTTTTAGTTCATTATAGGAATTCATTTAAATTGATTTTGTGATGTGTCTTATTAAGTCTGAAGAAACGTCTATGTTAGGATGTGAAAGCACTCACTTGTTTTATTTAATTTGTTTTAAATAAACCTTTTCACTCTGAACTGTGTTTGCTTCCTAGTCCATTTGCTTTAATGGATTGACTGCTATGTTGAGAGGAGCTTAATTCACTTTGATAAGTCTTGTTTTCTGTATTTTATTAGGTGTGCCTTCTTTTTAGGGTTTTCTAGACCAATAACATTTAAAGATAAAATTAAATCCATAATAAACAAATTAAATTTTTTTTTGAGATTAATAAGATATTGAAGAGAAAAAAACATATTATTAAATGTAACCTTATAAATCTATAAGAGAATCTCAGGCAAAAATGTGACTTAAATATAAAAATGTGTATTTAAAAAACTAAATCAAAACATGGAATAACAACGGTTTCTGGTTTATAAGAGATATAAAAAGTCTCAAGACCCACTATCTTTAGCCTAACAGAAGAACAAAAGTATCATTAAATGTACGGAAACTCTGCAGTAAATTAATATTATGTTGGATTATTTCTGTAAAATAAAGAATGATAATTAGTAACAAGTTGTAATTAGAAACTAGCAACAGTATACTTTCAGATATTCACTCTAATGGTCTGCCTTATCCTCTGTAATTAAATATATTTATCTTGTAAATTTGAAACATATATTGTAACTATGTCATGAGGTTATGTTACACAGAATTTCTGTCAGATGTCAGTATAATTAGTTCCATTTAAACTTAAGTTCACAATAATTACCTATTTCAAAAGTGAATGACCAAGCTAGAGATAAGATGTATTCATTTTGAGTTAGATTTTCATCTGCAAAATGAATACATCTTATCTGATTTGTGATTGTGTCTATATCTTTTTTTATCCAGGCGTCATCGCATTACTGAACAATGATCATATATAACTGTCCTGTCTTGTAGTTACAGTTCATGTTTCTAATCAATGTATTTTTATATATGTATAAAAATGTCCTTGCCCTATTTTTATAACAGACATATACTGTATGTTTTTGGAATGTATTCTAGTCATAAACATACTTAAAGACTTATTAAAATGTAAATAATAATTATATATATATATATATATATATATATATATATATATATATATATATATATCTAATAAGCTTTTGTCTCAGTTATAAACAAAACTAGTACATATTATGAACATTTAATTATATGATTAATAAGTGACATTAGTACTTAAACAAAGAGAAAAGGAAAACATAAAAGAAGCTTTCTAAACAAGGCATGAAAAATTGTGTATATATATATATATATATATATATATATATATATATATATATATATATATATATATATATATAGTTCCATAGATAATAACGGGGAAGAAAAAAGGTATCGCACATAAGGGATGATTAATGAAGTAACAAGGGGTAAGGCATTTATATAAATTAATCTATTACTTTTATATAGTAGTAGAAGGAAATTTATATAATAAACATTAACAAACTTTAAAGTAAGTTATTATAAGAGAAACTTAACTAACTCTTTGGCACAATTATATATTTTATTCTCATATATTTTGCATATAAGAAATGTGCATGAGAAGTAGTTCTTACGTTTATGTATCATATGTAACTCTCTCAGTACACTTATACACTCTTTGAAGAATAGAGATTGCATTAATCTGTCAACCTAGTCCAATATCTATTAATCACTATTGAAAAGAACCAAGCTCTACACTGGCAATTCCATTAAATAAACACATCCCAGTGTTTCTTGTTGGTTATCATAAACACGTCTTCAACGAGGATTAAGTTAGGAACCAAGGGGAAGATCTGGCAATATAAATCTATAAAAGAACTACAAGAGAACTGCAAACAATTCCAGATCCTAAATATGACTAACCTAACAAAAAAGTAATTTAAAATACAAAAAAGAAAGAAGAAACATTAAATTTTTTAACTATAAGAGTAATGAAGTGTACTACTTTCTCACATAATTTGTTGGAATGATTAGGCTCAAGACACTTACCCAAAGTGTTTCATTGTTTTTCAAAAAAAAAAAAAAAGACCAACTAAGAGCATGCAGAAATGCAGGCTTATCTGTTTATGTGAACCTCCAACTTCCAAATGTGACAAAAATACTCTCATCAGCTCCACATTCCCATCAACAAACATATCCAAAAGTCAAGCACCACTAAACGATCAAAAAACCATGGAAAGGACTGCAATGTGTCATCCTTTACATCACCTTGGTTTAGCTCACTTTCCGAGCATGTGCATCACCCTAGTGTAAGACTTCAGAGCAGGATTCTATACTTGGAATATACTTTGATGCCCTCTTTTTTAAATGTGGAAACTACAAACTCAATTTTCCAATCCAGTGGTACTGTGCCCACCTTCCATATAACAAAAAATGTCAATCTGCACTAATTATGACATACCAAGGGTATCAAATGTCTTCAGAAATTTAATTCATATTTCTCACACTTTTAATGCTTTTGCATCACAGAAACATTTCATTGCTCTCATAGCCTTGTCTGCGGAAATTGACTCAGTACCACCAGTTGCATTTCAACAGCCTTCTCAATATAGTCATATTCACTGGGCTCAAGAGTGTTCTAAAGATTTTTCTACCGCCTGACAATATCTCTGGCTGAGGAGAGTATTTCTCCATTAATTCTATATTTACCCTGAAAAATGTCACCCCAAATTCAATACACATTTCTCTAACACCTTTATTAGGTTTTCAACATTCATTCTCCTTGGCTGGATATAAAGCCTCTTTCTTTAACTTGAAAGCCTTACTGTTTGTAACTCCCTGTTAGTCCAAGGTTGCTGTCAACACAAGCACCGAACAATATTCTGCTGCTTTTATTTGCTTGTACCCAACTTCTGAGGCTCAGGAATATTAGATTGAGCTTATAAAGGTGGGATGGCATAAGCAGCACTGCACCACAATGCAGTTGAGGAAAGAAAACTGATGCAGTGCCCAGTCTTGTTCCCCAGGAAAAGACATAAAATACTAAGTGCAAAAGTAACTGACAAACTGGTAAACATGTTCTGCATAAAAGTGAACAAGGGTAAAATAGGGCATGTAAGACAAATTAGGCTATATACAAAAAGTACAGTACATACTGCGGTGGTGGTGCTGCGGTAGCGTTGTCGCCTCACAGTTGAACATTGCCCATTCGATTCTCAGTTAGAGTGTCTTCTGTGTGATGATATGCGTAAATGGGCATTCCTTCATTGAAGGTTGTGCGTTAGGCCCAGCAAGCCAGCACGTAAAAAATCTACTGCCAATCATTAGCGGACCGGAGTTCCGCTGTGGCGACCCCTAACCGGGAAAAGCCGAAAGACACAAACAAACAAACAAAAGGTACAGTACGTCTAATGCAAGTGATGTTGAACACAGAAAATTCCACACAGAAGGAAACAAACCACTGTAAACAGAATTCAGTATGCCTATGGATTACACCATTAGGACCTCACAAGATTTGTCACCTTGCATAGTGACCACTTTTGCGATAATGCACAATTTATCAGAAAAGCACATTGACTAGCAGAGACCACTGCATGGATGAATCCCTCTTTTGTTGAGGAAAAGTAACAATATCTGAAGGGGAAGAAGCCACAGTGGAAAACAGGCATACTGAACTTTGCTGTATTTGATGCCCACCCGATCATTCACTACTGATTTGTATCCATAAGTATTCCAGAAAAACACATGGACCTAACACACTCTTCATGAGAAAATACAAGAGAACAGACTGTTGACAATCTCTTCTACTCCTGGTAAGCCATTAGGCCCATATGACTGCAGATGACCCTTGGTCAGTTGTAGCAGAGAGAGACATCTATTAGTCTTCTTATGCATTCTTTGTATATGTCACTTTCTACTTTAACAGGCATTAAGAAATGGAGGTCTAAAAAGATATAATTATTAAAGAAAGAACATGATGTGAACGTGCATTCTGGAAATATAAAAGATGTCTGCAACAACATTCCCAAATTAGCTATATTAGCTACTGGATGGAAGACGACATATTTTATTAAGTAAAATTAAAAAGAAGTTATGTACTTACCATAACGTTCCATCTGTGTTGTCCATTTTCAGTCTTCCTCAACTTATAACTTCAGATCCGATGCCTGGATCCATCTCAGCTGTTGCTAAACTTCATGACAACCTAAAACTCTCGAGCTCCCCCTTACCCATTATTCACCAGCTGTAAGTTATCTCAGACCTTGTTTGCTGATTTTACTAGAAAAGACAATATTTACTATGTTTAAACAAAAGAGGTGTAACAATTGCATTTACTCAGTTTAGAAAGAAAATATATCTTGAACTCAATATAAAAAACAGTGATTTTCCTCCAAACACACATTTTCCAGAAATGTATATACAAAAAATGGATGGGGGTTGATGGGTGGGAAGTTGAGGAAGAATGAAAATGGACAACACAGACGGAATGCTGCATATATTCTCCTCTGTTAGTAACTTTGGGGAAGAAAACTAGCAAATTAATATGCTGATTGATATTAGATTCTGACACCACCTTGGGAAGAAAGGATGCATTGGTTCATAATGTAACTCTATCCTTGTGAAAAGTCAAGTGTGGAGGTTTTGAAGATAATGCTCGAATTTCTGAAATTCAACAGGCAGATGTAATGGCTACTAGAAAAAAAAACATTTTCCAAGATAGATATTTAAGGTTAAACTTTTCTGCTGGTTCAAATGAGGAATGTATAAGTGTCTGCAGTACCTGGTTGAAGTCCCATGGGGGAGTGGGCTCTTTAAATGGTGTCTTTAAAAGTACAGTGCCTCACATGAAAGCTCTGCACAACTTATGAGAGTCTACTGAAAATCCTTCAAATCTAACATGAAAGTTTGATATTGCTGCCACCTAAACTTTAATGTTTGAGGAAGTAGCTCCTTCTTTAAAAGTAGGGCCGAAACCTCAAGTATATTATGTATAGGAGCTGAAAAAGGCTCAGTATAGTTTTGGTGAGCCTGGTACATAAATCGTTTCCACTTACCGGAATAGAATTTACATGTTGCAGGAATATGGGAAGATAAAAGTATATGACAGACAGGAGAATAGAGCATAGGTTGTCTAGCTATCAATAGAAATGGAGAAGCCAGGCCTTCAGCTTGAGGCTTGTTATGTCTGGATGGATAATACCTGTTGGATGACACTGGAGGTCTGGAGTCAGATAAAGAATCCAAGGTTGGTGAAGTAAGTGAGACCAAAGGAAAGGGAACCAAATCCTTTGAGGCCAGGTGCAATGAGGATGACCTTGCTCTTCAACATGGCAGCTTTCTGAAGGAATTTCGGAATTAGCAGAATTGGTGGATTGGCATATGGTAGACCGAGGGGTCAATCGTGAATTAGAGCATCCATCAGTGATTTCCCTGGGGGGGGGGGGGGGGTTAGGGCAAAATGGCTGCTACATTTGTTGTTTAGGAGAGAAGCAACAAGGTTGACAAAATATCCTACTTGTTACTTTCTTCTTGAGAGACCATTCATGAGGTAGGAGAATGCACTTGCTCAGTTTGTCTGATATTACATTGGACTTCCCTGGAATGTTCATTGTTATAAGAAAGTGGCTGGATGAGATCACCCATTACTGCACCCTGAGGGCTTCTTGACATAAGGGATAAGATCTTGTCCCTCCTTGTTTGTTGCTGTTCCAAACCACTGACAAATTGTTTGAGTTGTCATTGTCACCAAAGAGAGAGCATCTTGGAAGGCCTGCAACGCTAACAGCACTGCTCTCATCTCTAGAAAGTTGATCTTTTTTGGGGGACAAAGTGCCTTGGTTTGTTTTCCATGGAAAAAGCCCCCCCCCCCACACTCCAACTGTGATGTGTCTGTGGTCACTATGGCATTGTGCATCAGGGGAATGAATGCACAGTCTTGTAGAATCTGATCTGGTTGAAGTATCTCTCCTGCATGTCTGAGTGATTCAAATCAGAGATAACATGGATTGGTAAAGTATTGACCATTGTGATGCTAACATCCACTGCAGAATCCACATGTAAAATCAGGCTAAAGGTGCTAGTGTTATAGCCACTGACATTGAGCCGTAAACTTGAAGGACCAAGTGGGCTGTAATCCTGGTACTGTGTATTATTTTTCTGACTTGTGATCTTATACTTTGGACTCTCAAAAGAGTCATTGAAGCTATCATAGACTTTGCGTTGAACAGTGCACCTATTAATTCCAGATTTGGAGATGGTTGCAGTTGAGACTTGTCATAGTTTATGGCTATCGCCAGATGAGAACAAGTCTGGAGAACCTGATATCTTGCCCTTATCAAGAGATGGCTGGTTGGTGTGATAATGCGCCTGTCACCCAGGTACAGAAACACCCAGAATCCCTACAATATCAAGTGAGCTGCTACTACTGCCATGCACTTAGTGAATACACTGTGGGCTGTGGTGAGACCAAAGAGCAGAGCTCTGAACTGGTGGTGACTGGCTCCCTTCCAGAAGTGCAAATACTTTCTGGATTGTCTGTTTATCTTTATGTGGTAGAACACATCCTGAAGATCTAGTGAGCACATCCAGTCGTGCATCCCAGAGAAGGCAGAATGTAATGAACCATGACCATCTAAAACTTGGTAGTCCAAACTGACTTGATTAGGTTGTTGAGATCCAGAACTGGTCTCTAGTCCCCTGTTGTCTTTAGCACTAAAATTAATCTTGAGTAATTTCCAGATGTATCTGGTCAGGTGGGAACTCTTGGATGACTCTTTTTTTTAGCAGCTTTCATATTTGTATTGCTGCTTCTTCCTTCTTACTGGATGGAACATCAGGGATTTTTTGTAAGATCAGAGGTGGAAGAGAAAAGGGTATTACATAACTTCTGGAAATTATCCTCTGCACCTAAGTATCTCCTGCTAAGTCTAGCCAGGCTGTTTGGTGGAGGGATAACTGACCCCCAATTGTCTCCAGACATAAGCAATTGGGTCTCCTTTCAGGAGTGTTGGTAAGGTCTGGCAAAGAAAGAATCTCTGGACCCCTGGTTTTGTATGCCACCTCTGCAGCAAGGGCAGAGTCATCCATAGGATTTCTCCCCCTCTAGCCTTGAGGGAATTTCCTCCATGTGTGTGTCCTGGAAAGGACCCTGGGATTTCTTAAACCATATCCTCCAACCATCTCTTCAATTGCTATAAAAGGATCTCTGAGGGTTGGAAAAATGTACACCCACTGCAGATAGGCTCCTTCACACACGTGGATAATGTGTACTTCACTTTTGGGCCAAACAAAGATGTTCATAGGTTCATAGGTTCATAGGTTGGTACTAGGCTATCAGCCCTAGGGCCTATACAAGCCTTGCCATAACAATTCCCTGGATATTCCTTCCCACAATATTTACTTCCCTGGACCCCTGTCTAGCAGGGCAACTAACATGATTCCCAGGGTGAATTTCCTATCTCCCATCCAATCATCAAGGTTCCCTTTGAAGAGGGCCAAGGAGGTACTCTGTTTGACATGTATGGGCAGTCTATTCCAGAGTATGGGGAGTCTCTGGGTCAGGAACCTATCCCTCCAGCATGTTTTGTTCATTGTGATGACAAGGTTTAGATCCCTGGAGCGTGTGGCTCTGAGGGATTGGGATTTCTTTAAGTGGAGCATGTCCAAAAGCTCAGGGTTTGGCATGGCCTTGTATGTTAAGCAGAGATCACCTCTGAGTAAATGATATGCCACAGAGTATAGCTGGAGTATCTTTAGACGGTCAGCATATGCCATCTGCTTTAGGCCTGTGATTCTTTTAGTGAGGTATTTCTGCAGCCTTTCCAGCTGTTGCAGATGTGTTGTGAGATACATACCAAATGGGGCATTATACTCTATAATGGGTCTAATGAGGGATGAGTACAGTGGGACACTGACCTCCTTTTTTCTGGATGAAATGCCCTTAGTGATGAGGTGTGCCACATAAAAGGATTTCCTAAAAGCAAGCATTGATGAATGATGACTTGAAGGGCTCTGCAAAATCACATGGTTCCCGAACCCATCCATTGCCTTAGACGTCTTCTTGGGTGAGGTGAACAATGGAACTTTCATCTGCAAATTTATTTTTGGTGGCTGCCACCTTCAACATGGCATCAAAGGGCACCTCTTTACTCCAAAACTGTTTATCTGAAGGTGGTGCTATAAGCTTGTCTAGTCTCATAGGTATAGGCTCCACTGTGTCAGGTTCATATAGGCTCCACTGTGTCAGGTTCCTTCTATGTTCACTGACAGACCAATTGAATAAAATTGTCAGTGGGCAAAGTCACCCAAGAAGTCGATGGTCCACTACCAAAAGCTGCCAGGAATACTGACTCCTCAGATGAAGGGTTACTGGGCACAGACCTCCTGATCCAAATATGTAGGAGTTAGTAAGACACTCATCTGACTCTGCACCAAGAGAATCCTCTGCACCACTCTTTCTACATCTTCTTCAGTCAGACGTCTGGTAGAATGAGTGGAAACAATAGAGGGGGACCTAGGTTTGCTCCAAAAAAGTGAGGGTAACCTTGAGGATACCAGATACACAGAAGGAGAATATCTTGTTCTTGGCAAATAAATTATGCTAGATTCTGCAGGGGTGTGGAAATGGTCAGATCTGGTAGTTTTCCCATCTGATCTGAGGAGATCAGATCTATCAGCTTACTCTTTTTCATCTTCTTCAGATCCATGGGTGAGGTCAGATATGGCTTTGATCTCTTTCTAAGTTTTGGATATGAGGGTGAGGTTGACTCCAACTTAGACTTTTTTGAGGATTTCTCTGAGTCCTAAGAGGATGGAGTAGAAAATCTCAGAGAAGACATAGAATTTCTGCTTTTAGGAGATTAAGCCCCAGATATTGTTTTTCCGACAGCTGAAGGTAGCAAACCTTTTAACATAAATTAATTTTTCTTCTCAGCTAATGATCTGGGGTTAAAGCCATGACAAAGCACACAATTTTTCTCAATTGTAAAGGTCCAAACCAGTAAACACATAAAATATGGGCATGAGACATAGGAAGTTTATGCCCACACTTAACACATTTTTTTTAAACTGCAGGGCCTTTTTCTGTTATAATCACAAGTACAGAAACAACCATTCAGAATTACCACAAAACTAAAGGAACTAGACTTTCTCTCTCTTCTCTTTTCTCTCTCTCTCTCTTTCTCTCTCTTTGTTAGATAAAAGGAAAATAAATGAATACCAGCAAAGGTATATGAGAGCTACATTAAGTGAAGATAATAGTAACACTTAAAATGTATTTCACTAAAGAATTTCACAGTATACATACTATCCAAGATTTTAAATTAAAAAAAAAGTTAATAAATGGATTTTTAAAGTCGCTAGGTCAGCAAAAGGGTAAGGGACATAAAAAAAAACATTTAAAGTAGCAGAAAACCTTAGAAATCCAAAAAATAACAGACATCTTATAATTGCTTGAGAGCTAAAGTGAGCCACATATTTTGTGTTAAGTGGCAAATGAGATCTAAGGTAACTTAGAGTTGGTGCATTATGAGTAAGGGGAAGCTTGAGAGTTTTAGGTTGCCACAAGCTTTAGCAATGGCTAGGATGGATGCGAGCACTGGATCTCAACACATCAGTTGAGGAAGAATGAAAACTGACAACATCAGATTAGTAGTTATACACAAACTCATCTCCACCATAAACAGGCTCAGACACATCCACATACAAACATGTGCATGCACACAGACCTTTCATGCATGAATATGCTGACACACACACACATATATACATATATATATATATATATATATATATATATATATATATATATATATATATATATATATAAAGGCATACAAATAAACATTGATAAATAGACTTTTCAAATAACGCATGCTTGTGAGTAAGAATGCATGTGAGTGCCTCTGCACCTGCGTGCAAGTGTGTATGAATATAAATGGGCATATCTGTGAATGAGTGAGTTTTTCTATGTGTTTGTGAGTTTTTGTGTAGTTATGAGGTAAATCACAAGGAATATTCAGTGAATCCCTCCCAAAGACATAGGTTTAGTGCACTGCATGTTCTATGTATATACAGACAGTAATGTGACTTACACACTGTAGTCAATTATATGTTCCATATACTCTCCCATCACAAAGTGAATTACTGCAATGTACAGCATATAGCTTACTATACCGTGCTTCCTTAAATATATGTGCAATGTTCACAGTGCAGATCACACAACAGCTTGATACATTATGTTATTTGCCTTGCCCACTTTCTTTTCCCTCCTGTCTAAGCAATGTACATATTATCATTATGTCACACATGATTTCTGGAAGGACAAAGCCAAATTTTGCTCTAAGCACCATATCTGATTTCTGGTATGCTGTGCACCATAGAGATGAATGCCGCAAAGTAGTATCAATGTGTGATTCACTTTATACTGTAAGACATGGAAACATACTGAAAGATGTGAGAGGCTGTTTATGAATCACACATCTTTCAGTAATAAGACTGAAATGCCCTCTTTACTATCCCCACTATGTACCATAGATGGTGTTTATGAATCTGGCACCCATATGTAACTGTCCTTTAAGGCATTACACACGAAGGCATTAATTAAATTACATACACATGCTGTACACTAATTGTATTGTTGCTAGCTGATGTACTTTTTTTTATGAATTTTAAAGTAAGGCATTTTTTATTGAAATATCATTGCTCTAGTAAATTTTGAGTAGCATACCAGTTAACCAGAAAATGTTTTTGAAGTTTCATCGATGAGTAATTTTTGAATTTGAAGTTATCTTTGTGAGAAAAATTGTCAGTGATGTACTCAGTGAAATTCTAGTTCAAAATTCTTTCTAAAAAGCAAATCAATTAATGTACTTTTGACAATGGACTCTTTCTGATTTGTTCCTTTGGCATACAGGTGAGTGGAGGACTGTACTGGTTGCTGACCTACTCTTGAGGGTGGGGAGGTTGCAGAGTGCTGAATGTTTTCAGTCCGAATAACTACATTATTTTTTAATTTGTGTTTGTGTGTGTGTGTGTGTTTATGTATGTATGTATATATGTATGTGTGAATGTGGGCATGAATATGCATGCTCATAAATGCTTCTTCTATGCATACATGCAGAAAGTGTTTGAGTGTCTGTGTGTGTATGTGAGTGTTTACATCTCTGCACATGTGTAGAGTGTATGTGTACATATGTGTATATGCACTTGCATGTGTGTGTGTGTGTGTGTGCGTGCGCGTGCCCGCGCGTGTGTGCATATGTGTGTGTGTGTGTGTGTGTGTGTGTGTGTGTGTGTGTGTGTGTGTGTGTGTGGTGTCTCAAAGGTACTTTACTGACCATCATTTGTTTATAGATAATTGCTTTGAGAGCTGATGTATTGTTATATCTTCACAGCATAGGTTTTCAAAATTAGTGATCTCAAGACAATTTCGAACTTAAAAAATTGTACTTAACTGACATTATTATATATATTTGATTAGTAAAAGTCAGTTCTCTAATATTGCTAAGGAAATGATTCATCAATACATTGACGTCTTTATTTAACATTTTAATTCAGACTCTACACTTTTTATTTTTTACACACCATGAGCACGCTTTTCACTTTTATAATCAAGTACCATTGTATTTTCAACAAATAAGATCCTAAACTGTTAGTAATGATTAGCTAATAATGATTCTGAGTTTTGTTGAATTTTTACTACACAGCAGGCATGCCACATTTTTACTTGGTGACCATTCACTATAGAGTCACTTACACATCCAGTCTTGTGTTGTTCATCAGGTACTCCAGTGGATAGGTGCAGGAGTACAAGTACACAACATCCATGTTGTATGACACAGTGCCAACAGTTGGATCATTTGATTTGATTATTCCACTGATGTTGACAGACTGAATGTTTGAAAAGTCCTTAAATGCACCTGTTCCCATAGCAGTAGTTATCTGTTGATTAAAAAAGTGAATGAATGTTACAAGTGAATGAATATTATCACAACCCAAGGAATGGATAGTCACACAAATCATGCGTTATAATTGGTACTCGTGATTAGCAATGAGGCAAATAAATGTTATAAATAAGAATTATATTACATAGGTACATTTAGCCACGCTGCAGTTAGTTACAGAACTCACAGTGTCATGGGACAGAATATATAGATGAGTTTTTAGTTATGCCACTAATATTTTCTATTTAAAATACTGGGCAACTGTGAAATCCTGAATCAGTTTGTGGCAGTATAACCTACCAAATGTGATACTCAGTGTTTATTATACTTATTGTTGCTTAATGTAAAAGACCACATTGTTTATACAGGCAAAACTGCTGTTCACAAATATTCCTTAATCAGTTTATATAAAATGTGAGAAAATAGTTTTTGGATTCCATACTTAAAATTTTTAAATATGATCGTTTTAAAGCAGATTACAGTGAAAGTTTGGAATCTGAAACACAGCTGCCTTTCAGAAATATTTAAACTGTCTGTACCTTAAGTGATTTTCTCTATTCTGTATCAGATAATAACTCTTTTACTTTATCTTTAGAGGTGACATAGTCTGGTAATAATAATTGTATGTTGACTGTTTCTTTCACTTCTGGTCGTTGTACAAAATGTGTACTGAAAATACAAATCATGCCCTGATAAAGACTGCTATGATAACTACCAGGCACTGCATTTCTTGTACTTTATTTATTCATTCATTCATTCATTCATGCATTCATTGTGATTTCCTAAATGAAGTAAAACAGTGATACAGATGGGCCTTTTTCCAGATCAGCCTGTGTGTTTACAAATCAGTAGATGTATAGAGTAAATTCAAGCACAAGTAAAACAGCTTGGAATGCACAATATTATGTGCAAAGTGGGGCAGCAGTGAAAAGTTACATTACCTTAGACAACTGCATATACAGCACAAACGGTAATACTAGGTGAAACACTACTGATACAGAATGAGGATTAAGTAGTAAAGACTTACATTTGTTCAGTTATTTACATCAATTCTACATCCAGTTTCTTAGCAGGAGGAAGGTAGTGAGAGGATCTGTTGAGGTGTGAATGTATAAGCCCTTTTAGTAAGGTAATGATAGTCAGATGAAGATTTGCATGTGAGCAATAAACATTGTAGAAACCTGCACAGAAATGTGTATGCACTACTGAAACTATAAAAACTAACCAGTAAGGCTGCTAGGTCAATAAATCCTTTACTGTCAGTGGTGTGGTTATATGTAGTTCAGTAAGATGGCACTTTGCACACTCTATCCTTTCTTTCCTTCCTTCCTTTCATCTTGAATTCCACCCTACTCTCATTCCACCCAATATTAACTGACACAGCACCCACAAGTCTGTGATTGCTGCCGCAGTCTTCCTGTCAGTTGTAATATTTCCACCCAACAGCAAGTCTTTATTTGAATAAGGTCCTTAACACAACTTGAGAGTGACCAACTCTTTTCTGAATGAGTGCCTTAAATTAGGTGATGTTGAACACATTTAAACTGTTTCACTGCAAAGAATGCAGAGAGGAATTGAGTGTTGGTGGTCATATGCTGATGAGACCAAAAGGATGTTATCTACACAGAACAGGGATGATAAGCAGACATTCTCTTTGCCATGGCTGCATCCTAAGATCCTGTCCATAAAAATCATGATCAGAAACAGAATCAGTGACAAGATGCACTCTGTAAAAGCCTAGCACCTGCTTTGAAATATTTCTGCTTAGTGCCAGAGATGTCGACTGAACTATAATCTGAGCCGTATAAAGCCTAGTTAGACTACAAAATCATCCTGGGTGTCTTATATTTTGCATGGACTAAAAGCTCCCAATTTACATCCCAGTAGAAAAAACAACCGTAAACTGAATAAATAAACTCCTGTGACCTTATCAACAACTGCGCAAGGCTAAAGAGCCATTTCATGTGCTAGACAGAATCTGCACTGTTGCTTTTGTTGCCAGCATTCTACTGTTAGACATGTTTTCTCTGCAATACCCTCATCCATATATTTCCGTAGAGGCCAAGAGTAAAACAACAGTATAGCTGGAACACATCTTCTGGTTCTGTTTCTTAAAGATGGAGGCTATCACCCCACTTTGTCAGCCTAGAGGTGTTGCCTCAGTGTTGCATTCAGTGGTAAAAGGCATATTTGTTGTGGTACTGCAGACATGCCAGTGTCTTCAAGTTTGGTAAATCAAACCACAAAGAAAATGGAGCCACAATGAGCTGCAAGAAGAGCTTATTTTCTCTTGGCAACGTAAGCTGAGAAGTGGGCAGTCCCAGGTAAGAACTATGAAAATACGTTCATGTAATGTACATTACTCTTCTGTTTCATCACGGACACTACCACAAGCAGGAAGAACATTTCTTGAGACAGTATTATGATGGGTGAACAAACAGCAAGGCATGTAGAAGGAGAACAACAATGGTGGTTTCAACCCAACAACAGAAGAAAAGGTGGCAGGAACAAGGGTTGCAACAAATGGAATTGAATCTCATTGTTTGGAAGCTTCTCATCCTTCAGACATTACTGCTATTTTGCCTTTGGTGACATTAACTTCTTTCACTCATGTAGGTAAGTTGGTGGTTGCTAATTTGAACATTGTGAATCTGTCTGACTTTCATGTTTCAAATATTACTAAAGACAATTTATTGAAAGGCAGCAAATGTCTGCCAACAAAGTTTCGTTCTTTGGCAGATGTATTATTTGATGTCATATGTTTTTGTTGCAAATTGCATCTGAGGGTTTATTTGCATTCACATAAGTAGGTTAATTTGCTTTCTGAAACTGATTTGAATGATTTGTTGTTGAATTTGTCTATACATGAAAATGAATTGGTTACAGCTGGTGAAGAGGATAATGATTTGATCCATTTGATGTAAATTATGTTAATTTTGAATGTGCGGGTCTAAGCATGGGTTATGGAAAGTTATGCATTCTTAGATTACCTAGTTCCAACGGATTCATGCATCCTAAGAAATCTTTGGTTTTAATTAATTTTGAAAACTTTTTGTGCAAAAAAGTTGAATTTGAATATTTCAAATTTATGAGATTTAAAAAAACACACAACTTAGACAAACAGGAATGGTAAATTTTAAATGAGCTGAGGAAGGCCAATGGGAGATACATGTTTTTACAAGCAGATAAGGGTGGGAGCTCTGTTATTATGTCCGGGTTAGAATATCATAATATGGCATATAAGTTATTATTAAATGAAGATGAATATAGGAAGTTCAGTAGCGATCCTGTGACACAATATAATTCTTTGTTATTGGATATTTTAGAACAGGGAGAGACACTATTTTTTTTTGTCTTCACAGGATGTTAGGGAATTGTTTATACCATATTCCAGGGATTCTACCTTTCATGCCATACCGAAGATTCATAAAAATCTAACTGAGCCTCTATGTAGACCCATTGTAGCATGATGTGGTTCTTATTTGGAAAATGTACAAATTGTTTTAGATAGCTATTTAAAAAGGTATTTAGCTAAGATTCCTTCACATATTAAAAAACACTGATTGATTGTTTTCAGTGGTGAAGAGCATGGAGAGGAAGGAAGAATTTTATTAGGCTACAAATCAAATCTTTATACACCAATATTAGGAGAAGGAGAGGTCTAGAAGCAGTAGAAAAACTGTTGGGAGAAGGACAGCATACTTCTTTTTGGTGAAATGGCTGGAATTTGCCTTGTCAAACAATTATTTCACCTTCAATAGAGAAATGTTCTTACAAAAAGAAGGAATGGCAATGGGGTTAATTTCGCCCCCTCATAAGCCATTATTTTTATGTTCTCTTTTGAGAATATATGCATCACCCTACAGACTTTTTTATAAGTCTGTTTTAAGGTACCAATGTTATATTGGTGACCTCCTTTTTATATACAAAGGTGATATAAAAGACTTTGCAGGATTTGTACAACAGTTGAATAGTAACCCGTTTGGGTTAGAATTTACTTTTGTTGTCAACAAGTGTACTATACAATTTTTGGATATAGAATTATATTTTGTTCGTATCAACTGGGTGCAGTTTAAACAGTTTAAAAAAGCGACTGCAGTTAACAATTTCATGCATGCCAGCAGTTCCCATCCCCCCATTTACTGAAGTCTTTACCATATGGACAGTTTAAACATGTTTTTAAACACATCTCTGAAAACCACTTAGTAAATAAGAATTTATGCAAGTTACTTACAAGTTGTTACAAAGGGGTTACTCTGAAGTTTTGGTAGAAAAGGCTTAAAATAGAGTAAAATATGTAATGGGGGTTTCACTACCACCAGGTTGGATAGAATTAGTACATTTAGTGAAAATGTATCAAAAGAAAAAATATTTTTGTTACCAAATTTTCCCCTTTTTCTATCATGATGAAGCAATTATTAGATAGTTTATGGCCTGTGGTTTGTTATGATGAAACACTGGGAGATATGTTTCCAAAGAAAATTATTTTTTTCTTATGGAAGGTATAGTAATTTAAAGAAAATTGTGAACTCCAAGTTTGTCATAGGAGGGGGAAATAAAGCAGACATGTTTAAATGCAGGAGGTGTAAGGTTTGTGCAAGGGTTAAGGATATCTCGGCTTCTGAGATCAAAGGTAAGAAGTAGGTTGCTGTTGGCCATTTCAAATGTTGTCCATGTGGGGGATTTTATATAATGGGATGTGGTTGTGTTTCCACTAAGTGGTACAGAGGTCAAACTAAAAGGATGGTAAAAGTCCATATAATGAAGCACCTGGGTGATATTTGAAATTAACATCGGGAGTGCCCAATTGCTGAGCATTTTCATAGGGTACATGTGGGACTTGATGATTTTTTTTTTGTGTGTTGGCTAAACCACATTTAGTGGGTAGGGGCAATTTTTAAATCAAAACTGTTGGAACTAGAAAGTAGATTTATATTAAATTATAGGACATTAAAATCAGGAGGCATGGATTTAGACATGCATATGAATATTTGAATTCTGTTTAGTATTTATAAAAGTTCATGTGTTGTTATGGTTACCATTGCCATTTTACAGCACTTTAAAGCATGTTCTTACATTCTTGCAAACATGCTATCAATTCAAATATGTTTAGTTATTTCATTATTCAATTATTAGTATTGATTTATATTTATTTAAAAATGACTACATGATGTGTTGAAAATTATTCCTCTGAAGGCACTGAACCGAGGTACCAGAACACCAATAAAGCTTTTTTGCAGCTCTTTGTGGCTCTGTTTTCTTTGTGTTTTTTATTATTTGCTGTTCTTTACATGTGGATATGTCTTCAAGTTTGGTAGGCAGATATCATCCAAACTTGTAGAACTATAATTACTTACTCAGTTAACAAAGAACTAATAAATAAAATAAATGGATGATAATGATCTGTTTCATTTTTGCTGTACTGATGAGGGTGATAATGCTCTAAATTAATTTTAGTGCACCTTCATCTGACATTTGGCCATACAACAGAAGAATATTTGGACGTCTGCTTAACATCATGTTCATAGCACATATCATAACGGTAGCAATAAGTTCAAACATCTGGAGGCACATGGTGCTAAAAATAAGATGCAGCTGTAAATTACAGAAGATCATCAACCATTTAATAAGAAATTGACAAGTTTAAGGAAAATAAAGAGCAAATCTGTACTCTGTTAACACATGTAGTGGAGTTATGTTCTATAGCATTTGTTCCAACAGAAAAGTAGTAAAGAATTTCCATCACATCTTCAAAGTAAAACATTGCAAGTAGCTACAAGCAGCTTCAGGCATGTTGGCAAACATACTCTCCAACAGCACTAGTGACACACAGTTGAGAGAAACAGTGAAAAGAAAGGGCCAATTCCAAAACAGTTATTGTCAGTGTAAGTGACCACTTACACTTACAGCAGGATAAGAACAGGTCTTTTGGAATCTGGCCCCTAGTGTAAGCCTCTTTATAGACAGGCCTTACACCAAAGATTGTCAATTCCACTGAGGACAAGTCTTTTGGAACATGTCTCAGAGTGTCCACAAATCAATAGAAAAGACACCTTGTAGGGTACCTGACATTTCATTTACACAAAAATATTTATATTTCCTATCCATACCTCTCAACTGTCCAGATTTTTTGAAGAATGTCCAGATTTTTGCCTTATATTTTTGATCTGTTATAAAATGTGAGATTTTCTGGCCAATCACTGAGGATCAAAGTCACTAAATAATGTCATACATTTCAGTTTCAGGCTTTATATCCATCAGAAAATGTATGATAACGCAAATCCTGTTATTCTAGCAACTTTGTATTTTTAGGCCTTTGCCCCCCCCCCCCATTATTTTAGGCTTTGTCCAAATTTCATGCACTAAAAAGTTGAGAGCTATGATCTTCTGTATAATTGCACCATATTTTAACCATAAATGAAGACAGATCAACCAGTCATCACATTTAGTAATGAAAAATCAATCAGTTACATAACTGCTAAACAAGTTTATAAAGTATAATGGTGAAAAAAAACAACAGAATCAAATCACTACAGCTGTATATTAGAATTTCTGGCATGAAAGAGTTTTTATTTACTTATAAAACATGTTACTAAATATATTTATTCTCTCTCGCTCTCTCTCTGGTTTATACTATATAACAAGGCAGACAAGCAAATAAAAATATAATGTGCAGAAAAAATGATAACTGTTCTTACCACAAAGTTGCTCCCACAAGTCAGCGTGTCATTAAGTGGAAAGACAAATTTCAGCATAGGATATGGGCCAGTTAAGTCAACAGTGCCTCGACAAGCAGGATTGTTGAAATTTCTGTTTAAAGCTAGAAGAGACTCATTGAAGCCTGCGTAATACACTGGACATAGATATATTGACAGCTCCATCCCCACAGTTCCACATGTCACAAAGATATCATTATAATCTGGGAGGAGGAGGAGAAAACAAAAACAGATAGAAAATTATAAAATTGTAATAATTGTCTGGTAAGTGAAATGCTTATAAAATACACTATATTTTAAATAACACAGTTATAAACAATGTGTGTGTGTGTGTGTGTGTGTGTGTGTGTGTGTGTGTGTGTGTGTGTGTGTGTGTGTGTGTGTGTGTGTGCGTGTGTGTGTGTGTGTCTGTGTGCGTGTATATATATATATTCAAAAGTTCCAGTAGAAGTCTTATACTCTCAGAAACATATTGTGACCATGTCAGAGTGTAAATCTCATTCACTGTGGCAACATATACCCCAATCCAGGACCTATTGCATTAACCAACACAAACTCAAATCAGCTAAATCCCCTGTTCCATAGACCTACCTCATCTCTCCTCTTCTTAAACATAACAAAATTCAACAGCTTCCTACCCTACAAGCTCTATATAAACCAGATATAGCTGTGCTAACTGAAACATGGTTTAAACCAGAATAATGAGATTACAGCCCCAGGCTATAATATTATACGCAGAGATAGATTAGAGAAAAAGGGAGGTGGGGCAGCAATAATATTCCAAAATCGTCTCACCATAGAACAATTTGATTATGACACTCAAGAAGTCAATGATGTACAACTAATCCTTGCCAAACTAAAACTAAACTTCAACAAACATATAATTATTGCAGGTAGCTACATCCCGCCAGGCAATAACATTACTATTATGGAAAGCTCGCTAAACTGGATCTCAAACTCCCTGCCACACTAAACCATACTATTAGGTGACTTTAATATTGACTGACTTAACTGCTCTAGCAACACTCCATCTACCCACATTAACCTCCATAGATTTAACCTAATTATATCTACCCAACCAGAACAGGCAAAACATTGAAACGAGAATCCATCTTAGACTGGTTTCTGTTATCCGACCCCACTCTAGCATTGCAATCTGGCTGTCTTCTTGATAGTCTAAGTGACCATCAACCAACCTACTTAATTAGGAACCGACCCCAATACATAAGCCAATGCAACCTCAGAGTAGTACATAATAAGAATGCCTTTATAAATACTGACTTCATCGATGCACTGAAATGCTATAACTGGACTCCCCTAAAACAATTATCTCCAGACAAAGCGGTACAGTGCTTTACCTCTAATTTCCTAAAAATCTTAAATTATCATGCTCCCTCCTGAACTATAAGAATAAAAGCTAACTATGCCCCATGGCTAACTAAATATACTAAAACTACAATGAAAGAGAGGGACAAGGCCTGGATTCAATATCATAAAATAAAACCACTAATCTGAGACAAATCTATCTAGAACTCCACAACAAAGCCAAAAAACAAATTAAACTTGATAAAATTAACTACTATAAAAACATGCAAGAAAAACATGCTCATAACCCTAAAAAACGTTGGGCCACAATAAATGGTAAACTCTACCCAGGAAAAGCCACTACTCCAACCCTGGTACTACCAAACAACCACGACAACATTCCCACACACTTTAACAAATTCTTTACCCAAACAATTAAAACCCTTGTCAATGCTCAAAATAGCACTAGTAGCTGCATATACCAGCAGCTACCCCAACCCACCCTAATACACAAAACAATGCCTCCAGCTTTTCCCTACACCCTGTACCCACTAAAGTAATTTCTAAACCCCTTAAGAAACTCAGACTGACCACACTAGCAGCTGACAACCTTCCAGCAGATTCCCTTCAGATATTGACAGAGGCTATAGCCTATCCCATGTCCATTCTCATAAATAGGTCACTAGCAGAATACAAGGTCCCCACCTCATGGAAAACATCACATATTATTCCACTGCACAAAGGAGGCAACTCCTTACAGTTCACCAGCTATCACCCAATCGCAATCCTATCACCTTTATCCAAAATATTAGAAAGAGTTGTTCATTCCCAATTACTGCAGTACCTCCTAAAAAATAACTTACTATCCAAAACTTAGCATGGCTTTAGACCCTCCCACAACACCACCACACACTACTGTAATTTACTGATACAGTTAACCACTACAGAAACAAGGGATTATTCATATCTTCCATATTCTTAGACTTATCAAAAGCCTTTGACATGGTAAACCACAGTATTCTTCTTAAAACTCTATCTACCCTAAACTTATGCTCGTCCTCTATATCATGGTTCAATAGCTACTTATCTGTAGGATAGCAAGCAGTCTTATGGCACGACCAGCTGTCCCCCCTGCTACCAGTATCCATAGGAGTCCCTCAAGGGTTCATCCTAGGTCCACTATTGCTCTTGCTATTTACCAACCAAATCTCTTTTTCCTCACTCACTGCATCAGTAGTACAATATGCAGATGACACCAGCCTTATATGTGCCACCCCCACCTTAAATGAACTGCTAACCCTAACCCAAAATGATTTTACTCTAGCCGAAACATGGTTCACTAACATCAAACTTATTCTTAATCTCAAAAAATGAAACAAATTATTTTCAGCCCTGGTCGTGCTCCTCCTCCTAACAATAGTTTTACCATTTACTCCAAAGATAATGCTCAAATCACTCCAGCCACACACACTAAACTGCTAGCTGTAGAAATAGACAATAACCTGAAATATGGCATCCATATAGCACAATCAAGAAAGTAAACAAAAAGCTAGGTCTCCACTATAGGAACAAACAGTTTATCGCAAAACTACTATTGCAAGGACTCATCTCTTATTCATCCTTCTCTATGCCTCCCCCATCCTTACTAATCTCTGCCAAACTGATCTAAACAAAATGGAATCTTGTTATAACAAGATTGCTAAGTTTGCTGCTGAAGCCACATACAGATCTCACCACTGTCTAGCCCTTAAGCAGCTCAATCGGCTTGAGTTGCCTCAACTACTCCTATCCAATTAACTCTCAATAGCACACAAACTCTTACCTTTCTGAAAAACCCCAGCACTACAGTATCTAATTCACCCCCACATTCCCACTAAAGCCTTAAGATCTAGTTGCCAGAACCTCCTAAATGTCATCAAATGTAAAAATGATGCTTTTAAATCTCTCTTTGCATGCACTATTGCCAGAATCTGGAACTCATTACCAAATTAAATAACCTCTATTACCTCTACTATTCAATTTAAAACCTCCTGAAAACCAACTTTTTAAACAGTTGGCTTTGCTCATGCTACAGTTGGCTTTGCTCATGCTACTCCCCGAGGTAATTCATACCATTACCCTGTTGCAATGATTCTGCTAAAGGTCCCCTGATTTCTTTTTCCCTGTAAAGTTTAATAACCAGCTGATATTACTTTACTAAAATGCTACAAGTATTTATAATTACAGGCAGACACTACCTGTCACCTCAAGTGAACATCATACTCAGATATACATTATTACCATTAAAGTTTTTTTTTACAGTTCTTGCTATTGTAATCCTGAATAATGTTAACCTATGTACTTTACTAATTGTCTCCTTTAAGAATCTGTTAACCTATACTTTACTGTATGTTTATATGGATGCAGCATTACTTTATGTATGCTATTTTTTCTTGTATGTAATTTTCTTATATATATATTGTTATTGTAGCTTTTCTGCCTGGGCCTTCGCTGAAAATAGATGTGTCCAATCGGACATTACTGGTAAACAAATGTAAAATAAATAAACAAATAAAAATCGATATAAAATTACCAGTAATGGCTAAGCTATGCTTAGCATAGTTTTTGCAACTTCTGCGTGTATTAACACATGCTTCATTTGCATTCCACTATTACTCCTTTGATTATTTGATTATTCAATGTATTAGTAATTTGCAGACTAAAACTCTTCCTGCAATTCCTTTTTTTACCTTTTAATTATTTATCCCTGATCCACTCCATTGCTAAGGAAGAGATCATTCATTCAAGTTATATCAATTAAAAACACAACAACAACAACAAATCAATTAAAACAAACAGAGAGGATGCTATTGTCTACCTTTTGCTTCATGTCTAGCATCTCACATATTTCAGGGCTGTACTGGTAAGTAAGTAAAGACACATTTGAAAACAAAAATTCATTCTTTTGCAAAGATAATTTACAAGTGTGTCTTGCTGTTGAGTAGCACAGTGATGCTGCCTCCTCGTAGCTCTTATCTCTGCTGGCATCTGGCTTTGGTGCTGCTTTCTCTGTAAAGTTTTTATGACCTTCAACTGTTCATGTGGGTTTCTGCTGGGATCTCCAGTTTCTATTTATATGACAAAACTGGAAGAGTAGATGAACTAACTAATGATGCTGCCATGTGCATGACGGTGTGCAGCTATTCTGTGATGAGTTGGCATTCCTGCTGCCATGTGCATGACGGTGTGCAGCTATTCTGTGATGAGTTGGCATTCCTGCTGCCATGTGCATGACGGTGTGCAGCTATTCTGTGATGAGTTGGCATTCCTGCTGCCATGTGCATGACGGTGTGCAGCTATTCTGTGATGAGTTGGCATTCCTGCTGCCATGTGCATGACGGTGTGCAGCTATTCTGTGATGAGTTGGCATTCCTGCTGCCATGTGCATGACGGTGTGCAGCTATTCTGTGATGAGTTGGCATTCCTGCTGCCATGTGCGTGACGGTGTGCAGCTATTCTGTGATGAGTTGGCATTCCTGCTGCCATGTGCATGACGGTGTGCAGCTATTCTGTGATGAGTTGGCATTCCTGCTGCCATGTGCATGACGGTGTGCAGCTATTCTGTGATGAGTTGGCATTCCTGCTGCCATGTGCATGACGGTGTGCAGCTATTCTGTGATGAGTTGGCATTCCTGCTGCCATGTGCGTGACGGTGTGCAGCTATTCTGTGATGAGTTGGCATTCCTGCTGCCATGTGCATGACGGTGTGCAGCTATTCTGTGATGAGTTGGCATTCCTGCTGCCATGTGCATGACGGTGTGCAGCTATTCTGTGATGAGTTGGCATTCCATCCACAACTGCGGCCTACCTTGCAGCTTGATTTGCAAGATATGCTCTGGCTCCATGGATCACCTGGGTATTGAAAAATGTATGTATACTTGTTCATGTGTATTCATGTATGTATGCATGCATACATGGATGAAGGGATGGATGAACTTCCTGATTTAGGATGGCGCATTGGTGCAGCAGTAGCATTGTTGCCTCACAGCAAGAGATTCTTCAGGTTGATTCTTGGCTGGGGTTTCTTCCATATGGAGTGTGCATGTCCTCTGTGGGTTTCCTCTGAGTGCTCCGGTTTCCTCACATGTTGCAAAGACATGTGTTGTTTTCACCTTTCTCTTAATACATGCAAGTCATGAAAATGCTAAGCTATGGCTATTTTTCACTAGTTGCTGCACTGTTAATGAAGGCAAAAATAAAAAAATCCCAAATCTCTTGTAAAACACAGAAGAAAAAGATAATTGTACGTACACTATTTCAGTCACTACTTTTTAAACATATCACTAAACTAATCAGAAGTATTAATGCTAACAATGTACTTTGCCAAATGCCATACCTCTGTACTTAAAATGCCATCGTATGTCAGAACAATAATGTACATCCACTTAACTTGATTTTCTACCACAAAAATCTTTACTGTCTCCATTATTAGCATGGTGCAAATCATGTTACAATAGGACCAGATTTAATCAGACCTTACTACTGAACAAGCAAACAACTATAAATAACACAGTACTATGTTTTCTGTATTCATTGTATATGTTTTTTCTTGGCAAAACTGTTTGAAGATTTCTGGAAGGCAGACATCTGTGTTAACACTGTCATTTACCAAACTGTTACATGATATGGTTGTAAGTCTGATATTGTTCCAGTACTAATGATGCAGACATTCTTTTACAATGTGCACAGTTTATATACAAATATATGTCCACACACACACACACACACACACACACACATATATGACAGGTCTGCTATTGGAGGTGGACGTGCCTATTTTAACTTTGATAGTCCTGCCAGTGAGCCAGTTGGCTACCCACCTGATGAGATAGGGATTTGATCCAAGTTGTGTTAGCTTTTTGATGATGCCTGAGTGTGGGATTGTGCCAAAGGCATTGGCCAAGTCAAGGTAAGCTGTATGTATTGACTTTCCCTCATCCAGGCACCTTGGTGACAGTCTCAAAGAAGTCAACCAGGTTCAACAGGCAAGATCAGCCCTTGACAAATCCTAACTGGGTGGGGTCATGTGCTTGGAGATTGCCTATGTCCTTGTTTATGAGATCCATAATAATATGCTCCATGGCTTTACAGGTCTGACTTGTCAAGCTAATGGGGCATTAGATTCCAGGGTCAGTAGTAGCACCACCTTTGTGCAAGGGGATGACAATGGCAGTTCTGCACTCCACATATCCACGAAGTCAAATGGGTAGAGTTATGGCCTCATGAGCATATATATAGTTTATATATATATATATATATATATATATATATATATATATATATATATATATATATATTATTTCTCATTGCCGTGATTTCATTAAACTTTTTTTGTGCACCTATATATTGAAATTTAAAATAGGGAATACGCAAACAGCACTCAATAAAACAAGCTGACAGTATTATAAATAATAAATATTAGCAGAAATACAGCTTATGTTGAATGAATTCTCTAGGCTAAAATGCTAAATTCCATAAAAATCCTGTATTTCTAAAAATTCAGACAGTCCAGGTTTTTGATTTACTGGTATTTTCCATAAAAAAATTGGAAAATCAGTGCCCCTGTACCATGGTGCTTATTACATATGCAGATTCCTTAAAAATCCCACCACATTTAGAAATTCAAACATGATTCATGTACAATAACCCAAGAGGGGAATATATCAGGTACATTGTAGCACAGCAACCAGAATTATGCCTACAAGGAATACATTTAAAATGTCTAATGGCTGAAACATCAAGTGAAAAAAGATTGGTCACAAAAGATCAAAACACAAAATAATGAAAAACTTGGCAAAATCCCCGTGCACCCCAAATGTGAAGGGTCATGCCCTGTCACCCCCATGTTAATTAGGTTTACATTTGAAACATTGAAAATCATGTTTGCAAACAGTCAGTTGGGTGAACTGAAGTGCTGATTTCTGATTGTCGAATGTCGCAGAAGTTCGAAACTCAGCAAATTGAACAGCCTTCCACTCCCCTACTTTAATATTCTAACTCCAAGGTTGCACTAAAGTGGGGAAAGGGTCCATTTCCCAATCTCCACTATAGTGCACTCCGCACCCAAAATGCCGACTCTGCAATAAGCGGATTTCAATGTGCATTTGCTCATTGCACATTCAATGCATTTTATTCAGCTATCCTAAAACATGAAAACATACTTCCGCACAACTGTATTTCGACAATTTGATTTTCAACATTTCAAAGGTAAACCGAAAAAATAGTCCCTGCTGTATCTCACATAATTTTACTGGCTTTAACCTTTTGTGGTTGATCTTTTTCCATTTGGTGGTTCAGCTATTTAGCATTTTACCTTTATCCTGTATACACACATAGGCAATGGACAATGCACAACATCTCCTAAGATCCAAAATGCATGTTGGTAGTCAGGCATGAGAAAAAACACAACTGGAAGTAGGTGAACTGGTTCACAATTTTCTATTCTCAGTCATGTCCTTATAAAACATACTACAAAGATTAAAACCAGAAAGAAATGTTGAAGAAGTGACACATGGAGGTACAACACTGCAGGTACATGACACAGTAGTGCGGTGCTACAAAGAAGAGTGTTCTTTGCCCTATTATTGCTTTCTTATTTACAACACAGTGTGCCTTTTGATTTAGATATAGAGTTGTAATATCTTACAACTAGAATGAAGGCTGGTAGAAGGAGGAATACAGAGTGATAACAAGTGCTACCAAATGGCTCGAAAGGGCAGTTAGCTTAGTACTAACCTATGAACCTATAATA
Organism: Protopterus annectens; assembly: GCF_019279795.1. Taxonomy (NCBI): domain Eukaryota; kingdom Metazoa; phylum Chordata; order Ceratodontiformes; family Protopteridae; genus Protopterus; species Protopterus annectens. Next base: position 1,270,620,275 of record NC_056735.1, read on the forward strand.
AAATATTCTATTCAGGTTACTATAAGTTTATATTAGTTTATGTAAAGTCTTCAGGTAAAATACAAGCTTTTGTGTGCTCTACACTTGTCATACACTTCCTCATTGCCATTTGCTTGAACAAGCAAGTGCTCAAACTCTCATTAACTTGATCTCCAGTAACTTTCTAGTTCCTATAGCCCTACAATAACCCTAACTCTATCCCTAAACCTCTCTTCCCACTTCCTAAATCTAAAAATCTCTTTCTACTCCCTGAACCTAAAACCGGCTTCATGCTTCCTAAACCTAAAATCTCTCTCTCACTCTTTAAACCTAAAACTCCCTTTCCCACCAGTGCCCTGATCAATAGTCACACCCCTCCCACTCCCTCACCAAAGCTACTACATTTACCTCGCAATAAACATACAATATGTGCACCTGATTTGCTCAGGAAGTAAATTATTTTGGGTCTCATGGCTTTGCCACTCATAAAACTTGTTTCTTAAACCAGCAGTTCAAGATATTTCATTTATTACACAATAAACCTCCACACAGTCTGTGTGTGTGTGTGTGTGTGTGTGTGTGTGTGTGTGTGTGTGTGTGTGTGTGTGTGTGTGTGTGTGTGTGTGTGTGTGTGTCTGTGTGTGTGTGTGTGTGTGTGTGTGTGTCTGTGTGTGTGTGTGTGCAGGCATACATGTGCTCACAGATAAGGGGACACCATAAATGATACTTCAGCATATAAAGAACATCCACTATAATAGTAGCTGAAAGGAAAAAATACAATTTGCCAAGAAAACTGAGTTTAAAGGACTATGACACAAATTAATTGAGAAAAATGGTGAATTATTGATATGGACATTGTTATGTGGAAGCCATATACATATAAGAGGCAAATAAATTAAGCATGCATTGGACAGTTTGATATAAAAATATGCTACTGAAATGTACAGTATAATGAGCTGTAGTGTATAATTGAGGATCAGTGATTTTGTTATATAATTTGGCAGACTGTGTGTATCATGCAGTTCTCCTCTGACTCCAGATTCTGCATATTCCTTAAGAAAAATGCTTTTCAGGTCATATATTTTTATATAATAATGTTAGTGTTGGGCTAGCGACTCTAAAGATGGTGACATATTTTTACCTTTCATGAGTAATAGCACAGAATGCACTTAATGACTTTACACAATGTCTCTTTTCTAATAATAAAATGCTTGCTTTTCTATTAGTTAATATGGGCATGGTGAGACTGTGGTGAGTTACAGTTGTTGGGTCTTCAGCTTATTAGCCAGTTTGGTATCTTAAATCTAGATAGTATGCAATGAAAGTATATAACAAGCAAATATCCAGTGACAATGTTTTATTACCATATGTTAATGTAATTAATTAGGCTTTAACAAGCGCATGGTTACCATTACTTATTTATTCATTTTTCAGAAAGGCTTTTACTTCCGTAAATCTGCAATCAGATGTTTATCTAAATCAATCTGATTTGCCACATTTAATAACACAATCACCATCGTATTTTTACAACAAGCAGCACTGTTGTCAATAATCTATGTAATTATCATTTACAGCATTGTAAAAATACATTTACATTTTGTCTCTTGCTTACCTGGTGGTCGGTAGGTTGCTCCACAAAGAGTCATATCTAAACAAAGGGCTGCCTGGAACAGCGAAAGCCCAATGAGAAGAGAGAGCAGGTTGTGCATTGCTTTGCAGATTTAGTTTCTCTCTATATCAGAGGGACAGAAGCAAAACAAAAAGTAAACAAACAATTTAGTGCTATCAGTTGTACGCCAGTCATAATGCAGTCATTTAATATTTTTTGAAAGTTGATTCTTAGTGAAATGGGATAATCACTTTTGCTGACTCAGCACTAGAATTTTTAGGAACAATATGGTTCTAAAAATGCTTATCCAGGCTGTAATAGTAAATGTATAATACACTGCTACAACTTAACTATTTCATTTATGCAATGCTTTCAAACTGCTAAGTAAGAAGTTTAACAGGAGGAAAATGGAAAACACACTAGTAATTAAAAATATTAGTCTGCACAGCACTAATTTTACATGTCCCATGTCTGCAGCCTGTCATTGTTACATTTATCATGAATATGTTTAAAGTTATTTGCCATGCTTAGCATGACAACTGACAGCTTTCAACAAAACTCATCGAACACATAACACTTGTGTACCATGGCAGTGCTGCAAGGTGGTATGGGACACATAGCTATAGTCTCTATTACAAATGAAAAAGGGTAACAAGCAGCTTGCCAGGAAGCTGGGCTCATTTGTGATGTTGTTTTCCTAGAGTAGCTGCATATTGTAGCAACTGGGATGATACCATTAATGTGCTTGCAAGGTGCAGCCAGCACCTTTGACATGTCTTGGTAACTCACCTGATCTGTGTAGTCGTGCCATTATCAGTTTTTTAATCCCCTCCAGCAAAGCTGACTATTATCCTCAGCCACCAGCTCATATTTTATGGATGAAGCAAGGAAGTCAGTGTAGTCTTGCTGTGGGGTTTATATATATATATATATATATATATATATATATATATATATATATATATATATATATATATATATATATATATATCTATATCTATATATATCTATATATATATATATATATATATATATATGTATATGTGTGTGTGTGTGTGTGTGTGTGTGTGTGTGTGTGTCTGTGTGTGTGTGTGTGTGTGTGTGTGTGTGTGTGTGTGTGTGTGTGTGTGTGTGTGTGTTTTTCTAGGTCTACAACCCTCTTCCTGTTGGTTAACAGGCCTAGTTCAATAACCATTACAACAGAAACACAATGGGTTTTGCTTCAGTCATTTTAGGTGGAGATGTAGCAGTCCTTTGCTGGACTTACTGTCTTCATTCCTTCTGTATGTAGAGGACATTTTTACATCTAAAAGGGTACTACTGCTGTGGGGCTTAGAAACTCCCTCCCTGTTTAGGTAAGCAGTCATTCCTTCCTCATTGCTATCCTTCTGTGGCCATCTCTTCCACTGAGTGGGTCATTACCCATATCTCTGACAGTAGCCGTGTCATTAAAACTTTGACTTACTTGACATGATAATGTCTGTAGCAGGAAGGTCAAGTTAGATCAAAGAAATATGTAGAACTATAGAAATAAATAAAAATAATAAAAGTGGAAACAAGTGAGACACAGAAGAATAGGATACTGTAAAAGGAGCAGTACAGACTAAATTAAAAGGGGAGAGGGAGATTCCTGAGTCGATCAGTATGCAGAGCATTTGTTTTGCGCTAGGAGCCTTAAGCAGAGGATATTGGGTATAGAGGAGAATTGTAAAACATCAGAGAATAATATGTCAGGTAATGATGGTAGTAGACTGGCCGCATTGGATTAAGAACCTTTGAATGCATCTGGACAGGACAGAACAACTTAAGGCCAGCACACACAATGAGATGGGAAGACACAGGATAGAATTCAGCAGAAGATTAAAAGGCATGGGCAGAGGCTATCAGAGGAATATGGACAGGTGAGGTGTCACAGAATAAGATGAAAGGGGAAAGCTGGAGATATGCAACCACAAAATGGGGACCAGAAGAAGCAAGTTAAGGTGAAAGGACAAGGCAAACAGCAGTGAAAGGCAAACAGAACCAGAGGGATATATGCATGAGTTACTAACATAGATGAAATAAAAAAGTATAAATAAAGTAAGCCGGTAGGGACATTTTGACAATTGGAAGGGACTGAAAATGAGTGAAACAATTGTGGAAAAGTCGTTAAGGAAGTATACAGGAGGAAAAGAAATAGATTAGAAGCAGCACTGGGAAGTAAGTAAACAGTACAAGCAGTGAGGGCCATGGGTGCTGGGAGTGAAGTGGAAAATTTTGTAGATATGAGAGCAGTGGCATGGGGTAAGAACTTAGTAAAAGAATGAAAGCTTATGTGAGGCCAAAGAAGTTAGTTTCAGTGACTGGAAGAATAGTCATTCAGTGGACTGAGTCATAGTGAGGAATAAAGGAGAGACAGTGTTTGAAAGACAAAGTAGTAAGGCACAGACAAGACTTATTAGGACATGAGGAGGTCAACAAGTTGGTCAACAAGGAGAGTTTTAAGAGCGAAGACAGTGAGGAGAAGGAACAATGCCCCATGATTGTGGTGAGTTAGTGGAAAGAGGTCGAACCTAGGTTAAGGGCCCTGGCAGTTAAAACAGAGGAAGATGGGAAACCTGGTAGACTGACAGAATATACAATGCCTAGGCACATCTAAGGAGGAAGAAGAGACACTGAAGGAGAATATCAGTTAGTAAATAGGAATAACAAAGGATCTATGTTAAATAATCAAATGCTTAAAAAAGCAAACAATGATTTATTGAACAAATGTAAGCGAAAGCTTACAATCTTAAATGCTTATAACATCAATTGTTTTCCAAGGGAAAAAAAAATCGCTGTTCCACAAAAAAAAAAAAAAAAAATATTAAAACATTACATAAAGTGGGGCCCCCTACTTAAATATGCCAACTCCGAGATCGCACTGCAGTCATGAAAAGGGCAAAGTAATGGAAGCAGCCAAGTGATTTCTTTCCTAGGGAAAGATTTTGCTTATATGTCGTTTCGCTATTTTGCCTTTTCGTGCTTTCAAGTTCGATCAAGACGCATTTGAAGGAATGCATCTTTAATCATTTAATAGGAACCTGCAAGAAATAATACTCATGGTGATTCTGAATCTATCAGGAGCAGTTTGGAAGCTTATGAGCTCCAGGGTGGAGCAGAAACAGGATGTAAGTGAGGTGTTGACCACTGAGGAGTTCAGCTAAGAAGACTATGATTTTCCAAGAGGAACATGAATGTACCAAGTGCATGTAAGGACACTATTATGGAAGTGGTCTTAACTAAGCCTGTGAATTATTGATGTACAGGTAAGAAGATCATTCATCAACAGTGATCATAACACTGGCTAGTTTACAGATGGATATAAATGTAGGGATACAGAGACAAAGATGATACTGTCGATTTTAAAGGACTCCAGAAGCTGACCATGGATACTTTGTCAAGGACGAGTTTAGAGGCTGAGGGTAAATTGATGCAGATAATAGCTACAGGAATGGATCACGGATGGAGTACTATGATGTATAGACAATGGTTTCAAGGAGAGGCAACAAAGCATAACGAGAAGAAGGTCCTCATAAGAGGGTACACAGGAATGTCAGGCTAGTAGTTAGGAAAAAAGACAGGGCCTACAGTAAGTGTAAAAGAAACACTGGAAAGGTACAAGTGACACAGTACAAGGTGGTTAGCACAAGGACAGCTAAGGTGGAGAAGGCAGTCGGGCTGCAAATAGAATGAAGGTTAGAAGAAGGTATCAGAAAGGGAGAATATATTTTTAGTTATGCAGTAGAATGGAGGAAAGAAGACAAAAGACAGACCTAGTCATGATGTGAAAGATAGGAGGGAAATTATAGATAGCTGAGAAAAAGCAGAGGTAACAAATTAATTTTTTGCTCTGTATTTTCAAAGAAAAGCACGGTGAAAGTGCCAAAATATGGGGGCAATGAAGAAGCGTGGGAAGTGCAGTGAAGGGGCCAGTATTCTGACAGATTCCCTGAAGGAGTTCTTCAGATGAATACTGACCATTGCAGAATTTCCTGGTCAGAAGAAAGTTTCAGTCACACCTAATCCATTTTTATGACTGGGTCACAGGCAAAATTGTCAAAGGAATACTTTTAGATTTGTTTTACCTGGACTTGAACTTCGATTTGGTCCCTCACAGGTGCAATATGAAAACTGAAGAGACTGGGGTAGGCCTGAGACTGAGGAACTAGATTGCTGCTTGCCTAAAGGATATGATATAACACAGGGCGTTCTGGTGATAAAGTCTGTATCTGGAATAAGGAAAATGAGTAATGTGGGGGGGGGGGTCTGTCTTGAAACTTGTCTGCTTGTTTACATTGTATTTATGGGAATAGACCCCAAAATCATCCTCTTCATTCATAAAAAGGTGAAGAAGTGGAGGATAAAGGACAAGTCTAAGGAAGAATTTGTCAATGCTCTCCAGAGGGCAGAGAGAGAGATATAATTAAGTTATTTGAGACAAATGTGGTATACTGCACTTGGAAAACAAAACCTGTGGAGGGAATCATCAGCTGGATGCATAGAAGTGAAGGTAACTAAGCAAGAAATGGATATAGGGGTATTTATCAAACCTGGAATAGACCTCCAGGATCAGATTGACAGGGCAAAAAAACCAAAAAAACAAAAAACAGGGTTGTATCTTTAATTAGATCGATGCCACAATCAAATAATTAATAGTTCTCCATTACAGGCCATAATCAATTCACATCCATGAGTACTGTATGCAGTTTGGAAGGCTGTATATGGAAAGAGAGTTCAGGCTCCTGGAAGGAATCCTGAGAAAAAACATTGAAATGTACCTGGCATAGCAGGGGGAAAGGATATGACAAAAGATTACAGGTCTTCTCCTTAAGGACCAGAGGAAATAGGGCCATATACTATGGTGTACAAGATCATGTCAGTAAAATAGAGAGGGATCATTCTGAAAACAAGGTCAGACATAGTAGGACGTACAAGCAGAATGCAGAATGTTGTAGAAACTAACTTCTGCATGGATCTCTGAAAATATTTCTTCACTGAGTGAGTTGTAGACAAATGAAAGGAACTATATCAATGGGTGGATAAGAGTGAATCCATTAATATTTACTAGTGTAGGGTGACAGACGAAGAAAGGATGAGAAGAGGACAGGGGTGGAGGAGAATTATAATATTAAATGTTCTTGAATGTCAAACTAGATAAGCCCATTTTCTTTTGACATCGGGTAAATGTAGTACAATTTTGCACAGAGGCACTGTCTTGTATTCTAATCATTGTTTATTTTGAGATGTGTTATCTGCCTCACTCCCACATCATTGTAGATACAACTATAGTATCAGAAACACTGTTATTGACCATAAGTGATTCCTCAGTGGTCTGGTTTCGCATTAAGAACTAGTCTGTTAATGAGCTAAGTTATATATCTTATTTATTTATTTATTTTACATTTGTTGACCGGGCTAGTCTAGCTGGATATATGTCTACTTTCAGAAGAGGCCCGGGGAGAAAAGCTCCACAGCAGATAGATACAGCTTAATATACATGTGTAAATATAGACATAAAGGGTTATTAAAAAAAATACATTTAGTTATACATGGTATGAAAAGTCATACGAGTCTAGCTTATTTACATTACATAACAAAAAAGAGAGCCATGAGAGAATGACTTACAAATTAGGTATATAGAATAGAAGGAAGAAGACAAAAGGACATTTTTGACAACAGTGTTTAAATGTAGAAAAAAGGTTAGTAATGATATAAGTAGATTCAGCCAGCGTTAGTGCATGGACACAGCCATTGCGAGTTAAGGAAGATTTTTAGATGCTTTTTGAAAAGAGGGGTAGATGAAAGGGATGTGAGATTACTAGGTCATTTATTCCAATGGATTCCAATAGTGTTAGTAAATAGAGAATCACCTGATTTGTTATTGGATTTTAGGGTAGCGGCTAGTAATTTATTGGCTGAGCGAAGGGTGCTTAAATTTTTATAGGGGTTGATTAAGTTACAGAGTATGGGAGTATTTGTAGGGTGATGCAAGATTTTGTGGATGATGGTTAGTTGTTGGAACAGAAGCTGGTTTTGAAGTTCCATCCATCCTAGTTTATGTAGATTTTGACAGTGGTGAGTACGGAATGTGGACCCAGTGGCAAACCTGGCAATGTTATTGTAAGTGGTGGCCAGCTTGTTTTGATTATTTTTAGATAGATTTGTAAAAATTGGGGAGGCATAGAGAAGTGTGGAGAGTAGGTGAGTTTGGGCCATAGTAGTCCTGGCTACAGGTGTAAGGAATAGTTTTAGCCTATAGAGAGATCCTAGTTTTCTATTCACTGATTTGATATCTTCTTATTTTTGGTCAGCTATCTCAGTATAGATACATTTTATAATTATACTGAATTTTTAGCAAGTGTTTAAATGTTTTAATGTCCTTTGTAAAGTTTCAGTGACTTATTCTAAAGCTATTGCATTTCATCTTTCATTGGGTAGTTGTAGTGTCTAACAAAAAAAAATTCTGTTTAAGTACAGTCTTCTCTGAGCCACAGTTTGATAAAGCTCTGACTGTCCTATCTGTGCCACAGTGAGATAAAGCTCTGCCTGTCCTCTCTGTGCCACAGTGGGATAAAGCTCTGACTGTCCTCTCTGTGCCACAGTGGAATAAAGCTCTGACTGTCCTCTGTGTGCCACAGTGGGATAAAACTCTGACTGTCCTCTTTGTGCCACAGTAGGATAAAGCTCTGACTGTTCTCTTTGTGCCACAGTGAGATAAAGCTCTGCCTGTCCTCTCTGTGCCACAGTGGGATAAAGCTCTGACTGTCCTCTCTGTGCCACAGTGGGATAAAGCTCTGACTGTCCTCTCTGTGCCACAGTGGGATAAATTTTTGACTGTCTTCTCTGTGCCACAGGGGGATAAAGCTCTGACTGCAGTGCTATTAATGAAGATTAGAACAGTGGTCCCACATGCTGCAGGAGCTATTGAGAGATGTTGGAGAAAACAGATGATACCAAATTACCCATCTCAAAGGGAAGTAGAGACATTAAGGGAATCCTACAGTTAAGGCAACTCTTCATATTTTATGGAGTCTAAAGAAGTTACTGGTAGGAACCAGAGTTCCTGAGATGACTTAATATGATGCAAGCAGTCAGTGGGTGTGGTAACACTCACCTACATGTGAATACCAGCTTATGGGCATTACATATGTGCATGCCAGTCTCAGAGGGCTAATGAAATACAAAGTACAAGAGATTTATCCAGGTAAAATCACTTTAGCTAGCAAATCTCTCTCATGCCCTCCCTGTGGGAGAAATAAAGATGCCTTATTGAAGCTGTAAGTAGATAGCTAGACAAATATTTAAGAACATCTGATGACATTATTTCTACTGGGAATGAAAGTTATACATAAATTGTACCTTTTTGTATATTTCCTACAGACTGGTGTGGGAATTGGACTGTCTTGAACACCTTTGTTCTTTCTATCATTTTTGCAGTTTATTAGAATTAGAACTCCCCAATATTTCATATGCCGGTAGACAAGTGGCCTCCTTCACTGAACTGTGGCTTTCAAAACAGAGGGGAAAAGAGTTGTTGTTTTTTCCTGATTTCCTATAGGAAACAGCTCAATGATATGGCAATAGCCAATGAAGGAAGCTAGTAGCTTGGCACACAGCTAGCTTGGGAAATAGCAAGAAATTTTATGTATGAAAATAGACCATTTAATATATTTATCTTTTTTTATGAATTTTACAAAATATGATATAAATAAAATGTCTGGAAAAGTATAAATGAACACCAGTGTGGCTTGCAACTTGATCTAGTTTCTAGTTTCGAAAATGAATTCACCTTCAATTATTTGTTATTGTCATGGGTGTAATTTCTTGTAAAGAAATATTACATGTGCAGGTCATCTTTGCACACACAAGCAAATCTTTTTGAAAAATAATTTCTGAAACTAAAGATCAGGACAGGAAAAATGATTTGCTGAGTAGCACAATATTTCATCGTGGAGCTACGGGGCATATTTTATATTATTTCCTGAATTTGTTCTGCATGTTTTAGTTTTCATATCATCTCAGACTAATCCAATATAAAGCAAAAAATAGGGTAATTGTTATTATTTATTCTTTTAAAATGCATTTGTATTTTTTTCCTTCATGATTAAGCAAATAGATATATTTGGAAATGATCTGGCCTCGAAGGGACAGGTGATTTCGTTATTTTGTACTTCCCTTACAAGATGCCCAAACATTTCCTTGCCAATGTTGTGCTCTCCTTACTTTATTCTTCTATCACAGCTGATATAATCGACATCTAATACAAAATGATTGTGTTGTTCATTCTTCAGTTGAAAAGAACATTTTCAGCTTTACATTTTGAGTAAAAAGCTCACCTTAGTCTGTTTCATACAATCACCCTTAGCTACATGGACGCTGTCCCTTCCTGTCCAGGGTATATGAGTGGATGCACAGCTTTCTAACCTGCTCTGCTTCAAAATTAACCGAGGGCTTCTGTTTTCTCAGATGTGCATGGCAGTGGGTTGAGACACTGAAACAACTTTCACCAAATACCACTTTGTCAGTGCATGCCAACAGATTGTCCCATCTTGAGGATAGTAGCTTTAGATATTTCAACCCTAGAGATGGTCATAGATAGTTGGAAAGTGTAGTAGATCTCTTCCAGCACATAAAAATCTTTGAATGACATTATAATCTCCATCAGAAGCTATTTTGATAAGCATGCTTAAAAAGATTTGTAATTTCAAGTAAACAATTGGTGAAAGAATGAAGTCAGTGATGGGAGGAGGGTAAGACATACACCTAGTGCAGAGGTATAAAAAAATACAAACACAAGGAAAGAGGCAGGAAACAAAAAACAAAATGGAGTAGGGAAGGACAATACTGCTACAAAGATGAGCTATGCTCATTAAGGTGGTGTTTTGCGGTATTCTGAATGATAATGATATAGAAAGTATAAGCAATTAAATGGTGATTACTAAGAGAAAAGCAGATAAAGGGAATGGACTGAGAGAAGTGGAAGAAGGTAGTAAAAGATGAGGTGTGATGATGCAAGGATTTATGAGAGGTGAATGATGAGGTTGTGGAGAGCTGCTGAGTAAGGGGTCAGCCAAGATGAAAGAGATGCATCCATGGGGAATACTATTGAATATATTACCCTGGAAAATCTATGGTAGGATGAAGGGAGTATAGGTTATCCAAAAAGGAAGCAGACATGAACGTTATAATCTGAAATGAAGAAACAGATTGATGAGAGGGGTGAACAAAGTTATTGAGAATAGAAGATAAGTGAGAGATATATTGTAATGAGTTCTTGGTGAAATTATCTCTCCTTGCAGATGGAGTAATGAATGTTTCACAAGACCAAGTACAGCTTATGAGGCAACAGTGATTGAGCGGGTCAGGTGATGCCATTTTGAGAGGTATACGGAGGTGTATAATGCAGCATGATGGCTAGAAATATGTACCAAGGTCAAGTTGATAGACCTGTGTGTGATACTAACAGGAAAACCTGAATAGAACGGCATAACAGGAAAAGAGATAGTGGACAGAGTTACAGTAGGAGTGGAAAAAAGGTCTGCAAAAAATGGATAAATAAGAGTCAAGACTGTGAGGACAAGAAAGTGGAAACTGAGAGAATTTGACAATAGAAGGGAATCTGGGACTGGAAAACAAAGACTAATGGGCTGACTGTTAGAAGTGAGAGGCCTAATCCTGCTACTCCTACCATTTCAAAAATATGCACAATTTAATGAAAAACACTGAGCTCTGACTTTCTGTTATACCTATAAAGCAGTTTTTCAAGGGTAAATTCCCTCCTGCACCCCCGACATAGGTGTCTCTGCCCCTCTACGACATCCTTGCAGTTTATTTATAGCATCTCCAGTATGAGTGTATGGCAGGGTTTGAGGACTACTTTAAGACATGGTAGCCTCAGACTTAGCAGAGAGTTTGCCCCACATATGTGCTTTAGGTTTGCTCTTGCAGTCCATACTTACAGCATTTCACCAGCACCCAGACTACTGGCATTGCTCCAAGTTAGTGGAAGCAGTAGGAAAATGGTGCTGCAGGACCAAAACTAAATGGGAAAAAACATAAGAACATGTCAGTGGAAGAATGAAAGAAATATACAAGGAGACAGGGGATGTATAAGATAGCAAAGGGGTACACTGATAAGGAAGGAATACCCTATAGTGCTAATGCAAAGTGTATGCATGCAAAATGAGCCGTTCATAGAAAAGAAGCATGCATAGCTTTATACAGCTGCTATACTACATTCTATACAAATATGGATGCTATGTGTTTGAGTCGGATGCAAATGTCTTGGAGCTGTCCTTGAGGCAAGAGGAAAGCCTGGTTTGAAGACTGTGAGAAGAACAGCAGAGATGTTTGTTTTGGGATGGAGTAAGACCAAAAGATAGGGGAAAGAAGAGACAAAAGGGGTAACGTTACTGCTAGAAAAGGTTGATGTTGCAATAAACAGTTCAGAAACGGGAGAGCAGAGGTAGGGAGAAGCTAAGGAAAGAATTCATATTAAGGTCAGAAAGTTAATAATGGAGTATAAAAGTATGGAAATGAAAAGACATAAAAGAATGGAATGAGGAGCACATAGACAATTGATAAAAACTAAAGGTAGTGCTGGTGAAAAGGAGTCATTATATATAAATTAGAAAGATAAGGAATGGAAGTATTTTGTATTTTAACTTTTATATCACCTGGTAGTTTCATTTCTTAAAGCTGTAGTACTTTTGCACTGTTATATGACCAAGAAAATGTTAATGCACTTAATATGTTAGATGATAGTTTAAATATATAAGCCTTTATATGATACTGCATGGAAAGTATCTGGTATTTTGATTTTTAATCCCTTCTTATTTCTTTTAAGTCTTTGAATGCATGACAGGAACAATAATTCCTGTGGTATGATCTACTGCATTGATGAATGGGAAAGAAGGGGGCACACTACAGATGACATGACTAGGTGAAATGTAATAAATGGTGTAAACATAAAATATTTAGTGGAAATAACAATTAGAACCCCAAAAATTTTATATGGCATAGATCTTTATAGATTACTGAAAAATACAGAAATATTTTCCCTCTGTGTGTGTGTGTGTGTGTGTGTGTGTGTGTGTATATATATATATATATATATATATATATATATATATATATATATATATATATATATATATATATATGGATTTACAATGGATATGCAATGTTGTTCTGTGCTGTGAGCTTATCCTAACATTAATAGTAACATTGTTACCATAGCTCGCCCATCTTTGAGACGTCGTATAAGTAAAAGCCTTCACTTATTTTGCCTGTTCCATCGTATCACTGAGCACTTGTCCCCTTTTTCTGTACTGGTTCTCCATTATTATTATTAGATTCAATCTCTGCCTTTTTGTCCAATAAGCTAGTTGTTGCAGCCTTGCTCAGTAGCTCTTACTTTTCAGTGCTGTACTTGTTTCTGTGTAAACAGTGATGTTATTACTCCTTGCTTAGTCTGAAGGATTTTCATTAGCTTGTGGCTGTATTGTTTTCAACCAAGCAGTGACTGCATTTTCCCCTGGGAGTTTCAGTGCACAACTTTTCTAATGGTTCTTTTCAGCTGTGGAAATTGCTTTCTCCAATCTTTTTCACTTACTTTACTTGCAACTAATTGAGCTCTGGAGTTGGCAGGGCTGAGTATAAACTAAGAGCAGCAGGTTAAGGACTTGTCATCATCTACATAAGGTTAGAGGTTCAGGTCTTGTCATCATCTACATAAGGTTAGAGGTTAAGGTCTTGTCATCATCTACATAAGGTTAGAGGTTAAGGTCTTGTCATCATCTACATAAGTAAGGTTAGAGGTGACCAATAATGAGTTTTGAAGTGTTTTCACAAGAAGGGCACTGTGAAAATCATTGAAATGCTTTGTACTTCAGAATCAAATAACTGGAACAACAAACAAAGAGTGCAGAATAAGTAGGAAACTTATAAAACAGTCCTTCAGTTTGTGTCAGATGCTTGCTAATCCAGTTGTGTTTATTTAACTATCTTATGATGACCAGGTAAGTCCCACCAGGCTAGTAGTCTCTCTTTATGGAAGACCAAAAGTATTTATACAAATGGGGGAAATGTGGCCAGTGGATTAAGAAATTTCCCATACTCTTTTCTTTAGGTGTTAAGGGATCTTTTACACCCACCTGGGTTACAGCAACTCGAGTAGATGGGGGCCTCAGTTTAATCTCTTATCTGAAGGATGACACACCCAGAAGTGCAACACTTTTCTCACTAGAGAAAAACAGACTGTTTCATTTCTCACTAGACAGATAATATTTGACAGAAAACTGTTTGCTGCCCAGCAAATTAAGACACTGAGTCATGTGCTAAAAGAGCCATTGGGTGATATTTCATTTGAGACTATTAAAGACTATGAATTTTGTTTACAAAACCTATATAATGCATTGATAGTGTGAGTCCATGGAATAACTCTCAGGAATCAGCATCCAGGAAATGAATTTCTGTATTTTTTCTTTAAATTGAAACATTTACCGAAAATATTTTGAAAATATTAGGGAAAACGTTTACGTTAGAAAAGTTATGGATACAATGAATTTCTGCACTGAGGCTGGGAATGTTTTACATACTGCTGAAAATTGTTTATAGCTTTCAAATAGCATGATTGTTTTTTAGAGCTAATGGGGAGTGCTATATTACAGGATCTTTAATATAATTCAGTATGTTAATTGAGGCATGATAGGCTACCAGAAAGATTATATATATATATATATATATATATATATATATATATATATATATATATAGTCCCATTTTAATTTCACCAAGTCTTTTGGGTTTTTAACACCATGATGTGAATGGACTCCATTCCTCAGTCAAAGTATGATTAAAGTTCATGAAATTAGTATTGTTAAAATCTTAGGTGTTAACCAGAGGTGCTCTTCATACCACCTGCAATGTGTCAGTATTGAGCCCTTCTGCAATTGATATCAAAGCTAAATAAAACTTATATTGTGCATATTTCTCTCTCTCTCTCTATATATATACACATATATATATATCTGCACAATATATAGTCCTGATGTGCAGTGAATTATACCATGTGATACTTCAGCTGCCTTGTTTTGGCAATGTGTAGTTCTAAAATGTTTCTGCACCTGTCGGCATGAACAAGGAGCTAGGAATGTTATCATTCTGTGCTAATGAAGAGACCAAGTAATGCAATAGCTCCCATTGACAGGAGCTGATCACTGTGAGATGGGCACTATAGGGTCTGGTTGTGCTGCTGTGTTGCTGGGCTGGCACACTGTGCTCCAGATGCACCAACACAGCTGTGCACATTTTGTTCTACCTGAGGTATGCTCAGCCATGCACTGCACTCATAGATTTGTTTACTCATGTCAGTTGTGAAATCTGAACAGACAGCAGGTTTGACGTCTATACAGATAATACTGGTCAGGGTAAAGTTTATGTGTGCAGCTTGCCTGTATGTACCATCACAAAGTAGCATCTCATAAATAAACAAACCTATTTACATATTTGTTTGTTTGTTTTGCTAAAGCTTAAATCCACAGTTAAACTATTTCTACTTCTCTTATGCTCTGTTTTATTTGTAGTAGTGGTTTTGTGCATTAAAACAGAAATTCCTGTGCACCTTTTCTCTTTATGTCCTGCAAACAATTACACTTCCCCAAATCAGCCATTCTCAGTCTTGCCCCATTCCTAAGTAACCACCAGAGAAGGCAACACTGCAATTCTCATGCATCAGAATTGTGCAGGGTATAGCCATTACTAATATGCAAAAGATGTTGACCCAGAATGTCAGACTGCATATAGTGATGAATGCTGAAATAAATAACAGCAAAGAAATAAGTATAGGTAAGCAAACGGCTCTATATTATATATTTGAAGCTTCAAAATTTCAAACCTCATATGTTTGACAACATATGAGTGAAACTTGAAACCTTGAATATATAATAAAAAAGTAAAAAAAAAAAAAAAAAATTTCCTTAACGTACCCACTATATGGGGGGTGCACCCCCCCCCACACACCCCTATTTAAATATATCAACTCTGAGACCACACTTCAGTGCACACAAGGGAAATTTTCCCATTCTGCACTTATGGAGCCATTGCCTTTCACCTTCGAACTTTTCAAAGTTCGATCATATGGTGTCGACCATATGACATTCAAACTTTGAAACGTTCTGCAATTTAATAGGGAGCCAAGCAAACAAGGCTTCAGAAAATATAATAAAATACATTTATTCATATACTAAGAATGGTAATTCTTCAGTGTTAGGCTTCTGAAGAAAATTAAACATAATTATGCAAGTACTTAAATCGTGAAAAATATTAAAAGCTACCATTGCAACTCTGCATCAGGTATAAGAATCAGACATTAATAGTCAAAGAGCATATCTGCATTTACACTTATTATTTATACTTTAGATGCAGTTGTATCATATTTTAAAATAAACAAGTTTCCTTACTTAAAAGTTAATCTTTTACAGATACTTTGTCCATAGTGTGGATAATGATGTTTTCTAGTATTATAACTTTTAACATACTGACCGCTCCTGAATTTATTACATCAAAATTAACTGCAAATAAACTCTCAGAAACATTATTTTGATAACCCTGGCATGCCTACAACCTTACCTTAAATCTCCTAACAGTTTCACCTATATAAATTAGGTCTTAGGCAAAACTCAGAGCCCAAATACCTGAATCAAAATTATAGTCATCATGCCACTGTCTAGTTACTAGAGGGCTAGGTTCCCATTGTGGGCAAATCCTGTTAATAATCATACTGGATGGTCTGATGACATGATTATGTTTGACCCTATTGACAATATCTGTAGTTGTCCTCCCAGAAAATCAAGGTGACCTTTCTTAAATGTCATAAAAGGCCATTAGAAAAGAAACTTTTGTCATCATACCTGTTTAGTGAGTTGTTTGCTAAGATATTTTATTTAAGCACATACTTTACTTGCACTGCCCCCTTATCTTCAAATGCTTTACTAATACTTTCCAGTTCAGAATAAATTTTTTGAGAAAAAGTACTCATTTTCACATATATTAAATAGTTTCTGATAAGCTCTAACTGCAGCTTAATGTTTATATCTTCTCTCTCAGTGTTTTCTGTATGCTTTTATCTTAATAAAGGAGTCTCATTAACAGCAGACCCCTCTGTCTGCCCACAGTTTTGTATATGAAACTGGTGACAAAAGATTTCAGCAGCTGACTTTCTATTCAATCTCATATTTACTTTTTCACTTAGTGTATTAAAAATATCCAAATAATCACATTAGAGCTGAAATATTGAGAAAAAAAGGAAAGATGAGTAAATTGTTATGTATGTCAGTTTTAACTAAGGAAAGTATTTTTTTTAATATGATACATATACAACTAGTGTATGACCCAGGGAGGGAGGGGGCCTTTCTAAGCCTAGCCAAGTTTTCCTAAAAGAATAAGGATGCCCTGTATCCAACTAGGACTTTGAGGGCTAGGCCTTTATAAGCTCCCTCTGTCCACAAGGGCCATGGGTGTCAGGCCCAGTGTAAATTTCCTGTTCCCCATTCACTGGTCTAGGTTGTGCTTAAACTGGGTAATAGATGAAGTCAGCTTCACATGAATGGGAAGCCTGTTCTATAGAAGGGGCAGTGCTCTGGGTATGAACACTGGAGATACCTACTATAAACACTAACAAATTGTAGTTGTATTGGGTGCTGAATGTTATTGCTGGTTTATATTTCATGGCACTATTTAAATGCTTGCTTGCTGTACTATGTTTCATCTCCTTAGAAGGCTGATGTCAAACTATGTAGAAGTAGGTTGGGTTCCTAGACAGCTGGCAGGTCCGTGAAATGCTCCATACAAAAGGATTAACCAAATCACTGTGTAAGACAAAGCAATAAACAGTCTATAAAAATGCAAATTAGGTAAACAGTTTGAAGGACCTTGTGTATGGTCCATAAACCCAGTAAATAATAAAATGACATGTAGGGCTTTTAATATGATGTAGTCAGCATAACTATAGTTTAAATTTGGCCAATCTTTTCAAACTAAATTTCGGACACAGCCGGTGGAGATGTGATAGCTGTGATAGCATTTTCTCCATGTTTCAGCTGTGTCCCAGCATGGGTCCTGCCACAATATATTTCATATGGCTGTTGAAGTGCTGCAGCTATATTTTGTTGACGTCTTATAGTCCTTTCCAAACATAGAGGACATATGTGAGTAAAAATTGTTGAAAAAAGCTTAGTTTTCCATTAGCTAATACTTTAGTAAATTTTTTCTTTCTGTAGTCACATAAAAAGTATTCAAATAACTGAAAAATGCCACTCTGTCTACCGGAAGGTTACCCTGATGTTTTGTGTCATTTCTTATGGAAGCACTGTCCTGTCTAAAAGCTTGTGTCATCTGTCTCAAGTAGCTCACAGTGTCTTTGTGTGGAACCTACAACTTAAATAACAAATCTTTGCAGAATAAACAAGGAATATTAACAAAAACTATGGGAAAAGTACAATTTTTTCTTATAATCTTCATAAAGCAATTACTCCACTCATTACACAAAATTCTGATGAAAACCTAGAAAAACTGAAGGCTAAACTTGAAGTCAGAGTAATAATTAACTGCTGATGATAAGAAGCATTTATAGAGGCCTTCTACTTTGATATAAATAGGTGTCACCATTGTGTATTATAATTTTAGATTTGTAATAAAATGTGTAATTAAAACAGGGTTTTGCATAAAATGTACTAAATAATTACACTAGGCTTATAGCTATGCGTGCATATGATGTCAGTAAGCTTTGTGTACTTACTCCGTAGATAACTGCTTTCAGCCTAAAACAGTTACAGCATTCAGATGCAAGCTTTCTTTTTCCAGTTCATAAATGCCAAATTTTCAGAAGCAGATATATACTTATCAGACTCAAATACTGAGTATTCAAATAACATACTTCAGGTCTGTTTAAGAGTCTTGGTCAGTAAGGCAATTTTCTGTTGTTAAGTAGTTGTAAGCATCTCCCTTACTTTTATATCTTTTAGGTTATAACTTTCCTCATCTCATAGCCTACTATGACAGACCTTCCATACAGTTCTAAGTGCTACAACAGACAAATTCAGTGCATGCTTTCTGTTTTGTACAGTTTTCAGTGGTTGATTTGTTTATCCACAGTGAGCCCTGTATAATTTTTTATACTTTTATACTCCCTTTGAATATGTGCATTTTTTGTACTGGCATCAAGGTTTCTTTCTTCCATTCCTAGCAGTGTGCATTACATTTCCACCCAATATCAGTGAGAAGACAGACACATGAAATAAGCAGATGTCACCCGTAATCAAACCTTTCTTTATAGAATCCATGGCCATTCTGTACTGTGCCATACTACACCACATATGGGTCACATCATCCCTAAATATGCCATCCCTCTATACTTTGCAGAATGCTTATATTAGCTGGAAACCATTAGCATAGTATGGCTTATATGGGTGAACACAGAAGCACTGGCCTCAGCATCAGATCCCCTTTATCTTATTTTATACATGGGCTCAGGGTACCACATCAAACATGAACAAGAGAGTGATGACACTACTGGGTAGCTAGCCATTATATGCTGAGAAACAAGTACAGTTTGCCATCTTAACATAAAACATTTGCTGGTTTCCTCAAAAAAAAATAAAAACAATACTCCTCTGCAGGTGATCACTTTACTTTACTGCAAACTCTGGCCTGCCTACCATAAAAAACACAATCATACTTGACATATTTAGTCCCTTTTTACTCATTACTATGCATCTAAACATGTATCCCTCACTGTGCTATATGGAACAATGGTATCTGTTCTTTTTGTGCACTGGCATATTGAGACTCCATCTTCTGCATTTAGTCTTGCACAAAAGCATTGTTCTTTTCATGCGTTTCTGTTCTACTGCCTGAACCCTCATACTGGTAACTACGGTCCTTAGCAGAATGCACACCAACCTGATTCTGTGTTGACTTCTTGACTTTCTGCTGTGAGAGGCGTCTCTTCAGTGTCTGCTGCTCATGTTCAGTGAACTAATTGCATTTATAGTTATATACAAAACTTCTTCTAACATGATTGGATTAAATTGAGGTCAGTTATGTTTCACATAATTACAACTTTACACCAGCATCAACAATTAGCCTTTACAATTTGAATGACACAACCTGCTTAAGGCCAAAACACAGACACATTACAAGGCATACATCATTTGAAATTTGAATGACATAGCTGCTTGAGGCAAAAATAGAAAACAAGTACCTTACAAAGCATTCAATAGGCATTAGGTAACCATGCAGTATGTACTATAAAGAATGTCAAAGAGAATGAAAATCTTTCCCCTTGCTTTGTTATTTTGTACAAAACTGCTATTTTATAATGTGTATCATAATTCACTTTTTATTTATATGTTTATGTGTATTTTATGTGGTGAGTAAACTAGAATTAATCAAAACAACTATACCACATCTACTCAAATTAATTTATAAAGAAATGTGTGTGCGTTTTCAACAATATTTTTCCTTGCTCTACATATACCATGGAAACATCTATTTGTCATTATTTGTTTCACCATAGAAAGGGTTCATTTAGCTAGTCCCTTCATAATTATGTCAGAAGCAAGATACTGTTAATGGATAAAAATGTAGTGATTCATATGCATTGTACATTCTTGGATTCTTAGACATAAAGCTGCTGTCGATAAATATCATTTATCATTCTGACATTCTGTGAGATATTTTGAATAAGATAAAGTAAAGGTTTCATATTTATAGTACAAATACAGATTATATCTGGTCTTCTTTGTTGATTGTGTAACTGTTAATTAGGATGTATATTTCTGCAGAGTATGCTTCTCTTTTTTAATGACTTTTTTAAATGGGAAACATTTGATAAAGCTGTTCAAGGCATTTATTGAAACTGATAACAAGAAGCTGTATCCGGTGTCAGCAGTAATTTGCAACCAAATAACTGCCATTTTGAAGAATGGCCTGCTTCTCATATGTTAGCAATGCTTGTTAGGATGAATAATATAATATCTTACTCTTTATCCATCGTGTGTCATGCTTACCTAGATGGACACTTGCTCCCTTGTCGATTTTGTGGCACATACTTCGGCTTTCATTTCAAAATCACTTAAATCAGGTTTTGGGTTCATCACCAGTACTGAATATATACAATGCTGATTAAATGGTGTGCTAGTAGTCGTATATATTTTTTGAGTCTTGAGGAGTCTTTAAATTCAGCAATATTTTCTTGGATCAGATGCCATTTAACCTCCTGGAAAGAAGACAATGCTAATTAATACATTCATGTATTGAGGATTCTTTGTTTTACTTGTATTCAGTAAATATTTTTCTTTGAACAGAAGCAATTTAACCTCCCAGAAGGAAGACAATGCTAAGTGAGGCACTTATAAGATATGCATGAGTATTAAACAATTTCATGGGTCTTTTATGATTCTCATAAGTACCCAATATTAGAAAGTAAAATGACAACTGTCTTTATGTTTCCTTTATTGTTAAGGATATTGATATGGCATTGCTTGACCAAATCTTATATTGATATTTACACACCCCTGACTGCATATCATACAACTATTTCTTTAGATAAAGAAAGCTCAAAGAAGTGAAAACTTTCCATCTGTTATTTAATGGGTATCATTTTAGCGATCTAGCTAAAGTTTCTGTGTTGTCTAGCTAGGTACCAAAATATGATCAGTTTTTGGAACTAATCATTGCATCTCAAGTTTATAACAAAAAGTTAAAAATAAGCATACATTGTGCATAATAATAATAATAATAATAATAATAATAATAATAATAATAATAATAATAATAATAATCACCCACATACCCAATGTTCCTAGTAATAAAAATAAGTATATTAATAATAGATAAAATAATCACCCATGTACAAATAATAATAATAATAATAATAATTAAAATAAACCACATGCACACAATGCTAATAATAATAATAATAATAATAATAATAATAATAAAATATTTACCCCCATACCCAGTGTGCCTATAATAATAATGATACTATTAACAATAGTTAAAATAATACACTATAAGGAAAAATAAAAAATGCACATGTACCAATACACAGCCAGGATATAAAACTTATAAAAACACTTTAATAACTGGTCATCAGCTTCATAACACAATAAACAACTTTATAAAATGGTTAACACTTTCATAGAGCCACACGCTCAAGGGACTTGAACCTCAGCACAGAAATAAATAGAACTTGCTGAAGGGACAGGTTCATAACCCAGAGGCCCCCTTCGCTCTGGAATAGAATTCCAGTTCATGTGAGGCAGAGCACCTCACTGAATCTCTTCAAGAAGAATCTCAATAGGTGGATGGGGGATCGTAGGTTTGTCCCAGGGATTACTCCTGTGTCACTATTAGACAGAGGCACAGTAAAAAAAAACTTAAAAAGGGCACAGTATACTCAAATCAAGGGGTGGCGTAAGCCATACAGAATCGGACTAGGCTTATAATTGCCCCAGGGCAGATAGCCTAGTATGAACCTATGAACCTATGAACCTATGGGTGCCTGTATCCACTTCTCCAGACCAAACGTGAAAGTGCTAACTGTTTTACAAAGTTGTTTATTGTGTTATGAAGCTGTTTACTGTTTATCAAAGTGTTTTTTTTTCCATATCATTAATACTGGTTCCTGGTATTTCATGTTTTAGAATAGTTAAAATAATCACCCATGTACTAATAATAATAATAATAATAATAATAATAATAATAATAATAATAATAATAATCACCCACATACCCAATGTGCCTAGTAATAATGATACTATTAATAATAGATAAAATAATCACCCATGCACAATACTACTACTACTACAAATTATAATATTATTATTAATAGTTAAAATAGCACCTCATGCATACTATCATGATGACGATGATGAAAATAGTAATAATAATAATCATCATAATTAAAATAAATCACATATACATACACTGTTAATAAAAATAATAATGTAGTCACACACATATCCAAATTATCTAGTAATAATAATAATAGTTAAAATAATCACCCATGTACACATAATAATAACAATAATGATAATAATGATAATAGTTACAATAATCACTCATGTACACATAATATTAACAATAATGATAATAATGATAATAGTTAAAATAATCACCCATGTACCCATAATAATAACAATAATGATAATAATGATAATAGTTAAAATAATCACCCATGTACCCATAATAATAACAATAATGATACTAATAATAATAGTTACAATAATCACCCATGTATACATAATAATAATAACAATAATGATAATAATGATAATAGTTAAAATAATCACCCATGTACCCATAATAATAACAATAATGATAATAATGATAATAGTTAAAATAATCACCCATGTACACATAATAATAACAATAATGATAATAATGATAACAGTTAAAATAATCACCCATGTACACATAATAATAACAATAATGATAATAGTTAAAATAATCACCCATGTACCCATACAATAATGATAACAATGATAATAGTTACAATAATCACCCATGTACACATAATAATAACAATAATGATAATAGTTAAAATAATCACCCATGTACACATAATAATAACAATAATGATAATAGTTAAAATAATCACCCATGTACCCATAATAATAACAATAATGATAATAATGATAATAGTTACAATAATCACCCATGTACACATAATAATAACAATAATGATAATAATGATAATAGTTAAAATAATCACCCATGTACACATAATAATAACAATAATGATAATAATGATAATAATTAAAATAATCACCCATGTACACATAATAATAACAATAATGATAATAATGATAATATTTAAAATAATCACCCATGTACCCATAATAATAACAATAATGATAATAATGATAATAGTTACAATAATCACCCATGTACCCATAATAATAACAATAATGATAATAATGATAATAGTTACAATAATCACCCATGTACCCATAATAATAACAATAATGATAATAATGATAATAGTTAAAATAATCACCCATGTACCCATAATAATAACAATAATGATAATAATGATAATAGTTAAAATAATCACCCATGTACACATAATAATAACAATAATGATAATAATGATAATAGTTACAATAATCACCCATGTACCCATAATAATAACAATAATGATAATAATGATAATAGTTAAAATAATCACCCATGTACACATAATAATAATAATGATAATAATGATAATAGTTAAAATAATCACCCATGTACCCATAATAATAACAATAATGATAATAATGATAATTGTTAAAATAATAACTCATGTACACATAATAACAATAATGATAATAATGATAATAGTTACAATAATCACCCATGTACACATAATAATAACAATAATGATAATAATGATAATAGTTACAATAATCACCCATGTACCCATAATAATAACAATAATGATAATAATGATAATAGTTAGAATAATCACCCATTTACACATAATAATAACAATAATGATAATAATGATAATAGTTAGAATAATCACCCATGTACCCATAATAATAACAATAATGATAATAATGATAATAGTTAAAATAATCACCCATGTACACATAATAATAACAATAATGATAATAATGATAATAGTTACAATAATCACCCATGTACACATAATAATAACAATAATGATAATAATGATAATAGTTAAAATAATCACCCATGTACACATAATAACAATAATGATAATAATGATAATAGTTACAATAATCACCCATGTACACATAATAATAACAATAATGATAATAATGATAATAGTTAAAATAATCACCCATGTACACATAATAATAACAATAATGATAATAATGATAATAGTTAAAATAATCACCCATGTACACATAATAATAACAATAATGATAATAATGATAATAGTTAAAATAATCACCCATGTACCCATAATAATAACAATAATGATAATAATGATAATAGTTACAATAATCACCCATGTACACATAATAATAACAATAATGATAATAATGATAATAGTTAAAATAATCACCCATGTACACATAATAATAACAATAATGATAATAATGATAATAGTTAAAATAATCACCCATGTACACATAATAACAATAATGATAATAATGATAATAGTTAAAATAATCACCCATGTACACATAATAATAACAATAATGATAATAATGATAATAGTTAAAATAGCACCTCATGCACAACATGGAGATGATGATGATGATAATAGTTAAAGTAAACCACATGCACACAATGTTAATAACAATAATAATCAGCCACACACGCCATGTACCTAGTAATAATACAGATACTATTAATAGTAAATAACATAATCACCCTCATATCCATAATAATAACTATAGTTAAAATTAGATCTCATACACACTATGCAGCTGTTATTGATGATGATGACAATATTAACAATAATAGTTAAACTCCGTGCACATATACAGTGTTACCACTAATACTACTACTAATAATCCATGAGCACAATGTGAATGGTAACAATGATGATAATGTTAACAATAGTTAAAATAACCATCCACGCACACAAAGTGCATAATAAAAATTATGTTAATAACAGTTAAAATATTCATCCATGCAATATACTCATTAATAATAAAGATATTATTAATAGTTAAACACCTATGCAAACAATGTACAGAATTTATAATATGGATCATTTTAATAATAGTTAAAATAAAACACCCATGCAGACAAACTGTCGCCCACTACACTTTTGTTTTTTACATACCCTGGCATTCAATAATGCCTACACTATGTGCACACTAAGTATTAGACAACACAAGCACACTCCCAACATCTTGCTCCTAATTTTAGTTTTTTTGTTGATTTTGTTACAGCCTTACATTAAGGGGGATTTTTAAAGATTAACAGAAAGTGTAGACTTTATGTACACTTAGTGTAATCTTTCTGAGTCACTAGAAGCACAAGAAATGTGTTAAGGATATTCTTGAATACAGATCATGTACACTTAGTGTATCAGAGCAATAAATTAACAAAATGTGTAAAGGTCTATTGAAACAATGTTAATAATAGTTGACTTACTGCAACAGAATACAACAAATGTAAAATCAAACATATTCTAGTAGAAATTAAAATTGAAGTAAAACAAATTAGATATAATTACACTTTCAACAAGACTTGTGGTAAGAAATGAAGGGGACAGTGGAAAAGTCAAGCGGTGGCCTATAAACATACATTCTTGTAGGTAAGAGAGGCTGGGTAATGTTTGTACTGGCAGAGGTATGAAAGAGAGACTGCAGTGATACATGAAGGGTGGTTGGATTTAGAAAGACTGTCATCCTGGAACAGTTAAAAGGGGAGATATTTGAATGTATAGTATTATCGAAGAAAGTGTCTGTGCTGGTAGTGGCCAGCTGCTTGTAGTTAGAGGGAACTTTATCTGGAAAGGAAGAGCAGTGACATGGCCAGTTAGAAGATAGATTTGATTTTAATTGTTATTTAAACAGTCCAGGGTTACAGATTTCACGGGTTTGTAGTAGGAGAGTGAATTCTATAGTTTGATGACACTACCTGAATAAAGGGCTTTGCCATGCAAGTTGTTTTGTGAGAATGCAGTGATTAAAAATTTTTCTGAGGAGCTTGGTGGGTAGCTGGAGAATATCAGGTCATGAGAGAATTGACAGCTGGGCATTTATTGGAGCTCTGGAGGATTTTGTGTGCTTGCTCTAGATGGATTAGTTTAAGGATATTTGGGAACTGAAGCCACATAAATTGCTTAACTGAGTCACAGTTGCAAGTCTGAGCTGAAGGATTGGTAATAAATTTGTTGATTTTATTATGTTTGCCCTAGTTTTCAGTATTGAGTGGTGTGGAGATTAATAAGAAAAGAGGCTGCATATGGAAGAGATGGGAGCAGAAAGAAGAAGAAGGCAGTGTATGTTCTAGTTTTCTACCATGGTCTGAAATTAATGTTTTGGCTTTTTGTAGTATGCTCAGTGTTTTTTACTTCCTGAATGTGAATGTCAAATTTGAGTTTTTCATTGATTATTAGTCCTTGTAGTCTGCTTTGAGAGGTAGCATCAATAGCAGTGTCATTTGCTAACATGATGGATATGTTAGATAAATTTGATGTTATGAGGGGATTTAGAGGTAATGAGCAGAGTTTTCTTGACACTGACCATAAGGTTCTTGCTTTTATTTCTATATTATTACTTGCACATGGATACTTTTGCTAAATACCTTTACAGATGGGTCTGTATATGCCATCAGAATATCAAAGTCAGGCTTTATTGACTGTGCTCTTCATCTTTGTGCCACAACTTGGATTCATTTAGCTCAGTCGTAGAATTGGCATTGCTCGTTTCAGGACCATTGCTCAGTTTGCTATCACATGGTGTAACTATTCATTTCATTAGTTAAGGCATTGCTTTGTAATGGGGAAGCATTAGCAAGTTTTTTTACAATTTAGCATTGAAAAACTCACAAACCTGCAATGAAGTTTTCTGGGAATCTATAGCTTACAAAGTGGGACGTCCACCATCTCCAAGTCTGATGCCCCCCCTTAAAAACTCTTTGCTGATTGTAACAATCAGCTGTTATGCTTTAAGCACACATGAATTACTGCAGCATTTCATTTCTGACTGCAAATGAAATCCCAGTATTCATTTCTAAATTCTGTTAATTCACTGTAGACACAGAACACTACAACACTTCACTTTTGACTGGAAATGCAATAATGGCATTTAGTGCTGATACGTTTCTTGAAGAATGATCCGAGTCTGTTAATTGTGTCCCCTAATGCTCTGCACTTGTGGCAACTTCCCCCTTTTTCCCACCCTATCTATGGCTCCATGGAGGTCATAGACCTTCTCTGCACACCAAGAATCCAACTGCTAGTTAAAGCAGTTTACATCGAGGGCTCCCCTGAAATGCATAGGTAATTGGTACCTGAGAGGGGCAGCTCTTATTACAACATCATTTTTAATTATTAATATTTTAAAATTATGAACATTTAGCATTGATTGAAGTTTCTTGTTTCCTAGCATGGTGCATACACCTATCTATTTAAACACTTGCATGCTATTATCATAGCTTCACTAATAAATATGAAACAGGCTGAATATAACTTTAGCCTGACAAGTCGGTCTTAATATAAAGTACCATACGATTATTTTTTTGTTAAAAAAAATACTCTGATCTGTTTCCAATTTTTTTAAAGTTCTTTTACTACAAATAGAGAAAGCTACTCCTTATTCCAGATGTTATAATTAATGACTTAAAGCATTCTCATTAAACTTGGAGTCTTAGATGTAATAACTCATAAACACATCCTTCATTATGATGGAACACCTTCTGGTAAGGTTAGCAGCCACTTCAGAACTGAGAGATTTGTCTATGCTACCACCGAGATCTCTTATACAATATATGGTTGGCACTAATTGACTGTAAATAGAATATGCGTATCCCCTGTTTTTGGAGGCTATACATATAGTAATGAGTACTTTTCATTACTGAAACAGATAGAATTCCCCAAAGCCCAGATGAATAAAACGCCTAACAGATTTTGAAGCTTTTTCTACCGCTGTCATCGCAGTTTTCACCTCAGTTTTATTTATGAACTTACCTACCCACCAACACTGCCCGTAAATGGAAAATTAGGAAACCCTTATTTTCAATTCTTTCCACTAACAACATACATCTTTCCTTACTCTGCAGGTACAGTTATATAACCAGGTTTTATCAGTCACACTCACATTTCCATTCAGCAATGTTGGGATTATGGCTGAGGGACAATGTTAAATGCTTTTGCTAAGTCTAAATATATAGTATATCGACAGATAATAAGTATATAGCATCGACAGGTAATGTCGTCTTTATAACTTCAAATTCATTATTGCGGGTATTTATTAAATTTGTTTAGAAGGATCAACTGCATGAGAGATTATGCAGATGTTGACATGTAAGTGGAATAAAATAAGATTACATTAATTACTGCTGTTGTAATTTTTTCACAATATAACTTGCCTGACTTATAGGTCTGTAATGAGATGTTTTAGCTGAATTTCTGTTTTTAGGAATCAGAATGACTATGACATGAATCCAAATTTTGGGTACAAAGCAATGCTTCGAGTTCTTTTGACATAGGTACTTAAGGTAGAAATAATGCATTTCATTTCTTAGTTAAAAAAATATCCATCAAGGCCATCAGATCCAAGGGCAGGATCAATCCTGAGCTTGCTAAGTGCTTCTTGGACACATAACTAACTCTATGGTTGGGCAACATGTTTGTGGAAGCAGATAATCAAATTTAATCTGAGAAATAAACAGGTCAGAGGAGGAAAGGACATATTACTAAATATTTCAGCAAAATTTCTACTATCAATTATCTCAATACAATCTATAGTAAACATCCGAGTGCCTGATATTTCCCTAAGACATGACATTAGAAGGATTTTGTTATTGTATGCAGAATATACAGGTAATCTTTGTTCATATCTTAACGTGACATTCCTTATTTTTCTCCTCAAATATACTTTAACATTGGTACATCTTCCCATTATTATAATTGCTGGGATATAACGTGTACTAACCAACAGTATTTTTTATTATTATATTTTCATATTATTTTCCACCAAGAGACATCATTATTAGATAATCTAGTAGTTCTCATTGGAACATACTTGTGATTGTCACTAACTGTACCTAAGCACCGCAATCACGGGCATGCTTATACTGTTTATGTGTTAACCTCATGGTGCTCTGTTCTCAATCACTACAAAACCAGCCATTCTAATTTTTGAGTAGCAATTTATTAAATGTATGTAACCATTTGATGGCATGGTTGGTTTTACAAGAAACTAATAATAATAGACAACTTCTGATTTCAGTGTGAGATATGGTTGTTAGTCTTGGGAAGATGGTAGCAAAGGCATAAACTATTGTAGGGAACTTTATCAAAACCACATACCTGTTTTGCTGACCAGATGGATATTTAAGATATATTAATTTATCACTAAGGCTACATTTTAAATCACGGACACCTGAGTCCAGGAAATTAACGTATGGCTTTGGTGTATGTTGCTAATGTGGCATATTGTACTCTGTTCACTTTCACATTTACATTTAAAATGAACTAAACTATGAAATGATTTGTCACAAACTGAGGCTTTGTCCACTGTCATTTATAAGTCTTATTCTAGCAGTAGTCTGTGAGTCCAAAGATGAGAATTTTATATTCATGCTTCAAAAAACAATAAGTATGGGAATCAAACTGAGCTATGTTCTTCATTATTAAGAGATAATTGCTGTGATGTGTATTGAGCACAATGCTTTTGACAATGTTGAGGTTAGGTTTATCACTTGCTGGTGAGATGTACTTCTTTTATCACTGTAGGATTTTAGTTGTCTTTTAGTTTTTATGTAATAATAGAATAACTCTTTTTTCTACATTATGACATATTTCACTGTAGCCACTAGACAGTGTGTTTTTGGGATGCTTATACAATGTCATCAAAAATAGTCTCAGTTATTACTCTGCTATGTTAGTTGCTATGGCTGGTCTGAAGAGGGTGGGTAGTGACATTACTGAGAAAGAGCATCTGGTGAATATTGTGAGATGATACTGATACTAATAGCTTACAAAACCATTTTGTTTATGTTGTGTATTCTTAAATAATATAGGCATAATTTGGGTTTTTAGTAACATCAGGTATAACAACTAAAATTGTGTTTTGTCCAGGAAGGCATATAGCCTTTTTTATGCTAATCATTTTTATAGTTTCACCAATGTTCATGTTTCAGAAGCAGTTCTCTTAGTGTTATGTTTTGAATGGAGCGACAGAAATACTGCATATGATCTTGACTAGTCTCATAGACCAAATGACTAATCTTGTAGACCAAATGAAAATAGTTTCAAGCTAATATCTTAGGAATTAATTGGATTAAGTCCTGGGGTAGATGTCTCTAGTTCAATTTTTACATTGGTGACCTAAGATATGTCTTATTAAAAACCTGGAGTTTTAATTATATATTCTTTAAATGATATAGAAGTCATCATAACATGATTCTTTTCATGTCGTTTGTTTCCATCTTACTGGTAGTCATGTAGGTAAACATTATTCTGTTTATGTAATCCATGTTGTACAGAGGGTAGCTAAATGAAAAATCTCTGCAATTTGTTATACAGTACAAGAATGAGAACATGTTTTGTATAAGGAATACATACGCAGACATTTTAGTCTGAGATAGAAGAAGAAGAAGAAGAAGAAGAAATGGCTGTCACTTATTTTGTCTCTGCCAACTCAATCCGTAGTTGTGGAGTAATGTTTCCCATTTGACGTTGTACAAGAAGATTAAGAATGACGTTTAAGGAAGATGAATTATAGGGGAAAGTGTCAGTCCATGTTTTCAGTGTTCTTTATTTAGTATTCACATTAGCTTATTGCACAGATATGAGTGAGCAGTTTCCTTCGTCAAATGTTCATGTTGCAACTGGTTTTGATAAACATGATTTTATTTTTTTTATAACCCCAACAATGTATGCATTACCAAAAAATTCATAAAAATTGGATAAAGCTGCCTGGAAGTGCTGTTATTTCAGGGGTTGACTCTTACTTAAGTCACATTGCCAAATTCCTTGATTTTCATCTAAAAAGTATTTTGTAAGGTCTCTGCACATATTTCTAATACCCAGGAGTTACTGAATGGGATAGGAAATATTCAATAGCAGGATAACTATTACTGGGTTTCCATCGATGTAAAATCACTATACACCAAGGTAAAACACAGATGGGGTTTGAAAGCTGTGATGGATGCATTGGGTGAGGGTCCTCAAACAACTTTTTCAGTTGGCCTGTTGTAATTGTGTTTGACTCATAATTACTTCTGATTTAGAGGAGAGTTTTTTCTGCAGCTTAAGGGAACAATTATGGGGGCCTCATTTGAGCCCTCATATGCTGTGTTATACAAGGGATATTTTGAGAAAAAAATGTATGTAGCCAACCCTGTTTTATAAGAACAAAGTTTTGTTCTGTAAGAGATTTATAGATGATCTTATTTTCAACTGTGAAGGTAATGTAGGAGAATTTCTTGAATTTTTTTAGAACTTTAAACTGCAATCACCATGGTTTAAGTTTCTCTTATGAGATGAATAGGAAGGAGATAAACTTTCGGGATGTGACACTTTATGGGGATGGAAAGGCTATAGGATATAGGCCATATAGAAAACAAACTTCTGTGAATATGTTTTTGCATGCAACAAGTATGCATCCTGAGCATTTGTTGGATTCCCTACCATACGGGGATATAAGACGGTATTCAATCATACTAGTGATACAAGTTTAAAACTAATTGAACTTGCTAAAGTTGAAATGACGTTAAAAATAGATGGTATGATGAAGAAAGACTTAAGCATTCAAATCAATGTTACATTAAGGGTACAGAAAAATAGAAGTAAAAACATATTTGGGAGAGTAGTTTCTCCTGTTTCTACTGAGGTGTAAAAAATTATGTTACTAGATATTCACCTTTTTCTGAAATTTTAATAAGTATTGTTAAAATATGTTGGTATATTATTGATGAAGATGAAAATATAGGCCATTTATTTTCCAAATGTGTCACCTTTTCATTTAGTAGGGGACAAAAATCTGAAAGAGAAGTTGAACTATGATTTTGTAGCTAGGCCAAGTACTGTTTTGCCAATGGGAACATTTCCCTGTGGTCATTGTAGTATATGTACTAGGATGAAGAATTTATCTGGTTCCTTTATTAATGGGAAATTATTTAATTCTAGGTACTTTTTTTAATTGTAGATCAAGTAAGGGTTGTGTATATTTTAGGCTGCAGTTGTCCTAATATTAAATGGTATATAGATCAAACTAAGCATATTGTGAATATCCACATTCTTGAACATCTTATGTTGTAAGGGATGTAAGGAATCAAAATTTAAGTCCTGTAGCCAAACACTTCTATGAAATACATGGTGGTTCTGATTGTGATTTATTTTTTTGTGTACTTGCTAAACCCTTTTTACCCAGAGGGGGGTGACTATATTAGTAAATTATTGGCATTAGAAACCAGGATTATATTTAAATTTCAGACTTTATTGCCCTTAGATTTAAATCAGGAACTTAGTAATTAGAATTTTTAAGCCTGAAGTTTATTAATGAATTTGTTAGGACAGTTTGTATTAAAGAAGATATGTTTAAAGCATACTTATTTAAAATGTATTTAGAATATATTTATATGTTTTGTATAAGAAGATGTGATGCCTTTAAATGATTTATTGAATAACTGGATCTTGTTAACAGCTGCTTGAATGAGTATAAATGTTAGTTTAAATTGAATTACTTTGATGTGTAAAGGCAAATTGCCGAGGTACCTAATAATTGTAACTGAATAAAGTGAAGGTGCTGGTGCTGAATTTGTGTTTTTTTATTTCTTTTGGACTTTATGTTTTTCGCATGATTTTATTCTGGTTGTAATTTTAACTTTAGGTTCTCCACTAGACAAACTTGCGCCTTTTATAACAAATAAGAGTAGAGTTATGCAATTTCTATTAGATTTTATTAATACATATGGAATGTTTGATCCTTATCAAACAGGGAAATGGTTTCTATTCATATAGTTTGTGATCAAGAATTGACTTTTTTGCCATGGAGATTTCAAAATATATAACCATGAAAATAGCTCTAGTCCTACATTTTTCTTGGATCACAGGTTAATTCAGTTAAAAATTTCTAGACAGCCTGACAGCAAGAGTTCTTGTTAACTTGAAGCTAAACACACTGTTACTGCAAAATAAGAAAGGCAAACATCATATTGTACCATGATTTATTTATTTATTTATTTGTCTTTGTTTACTGGGAAAGTCTGATTGGGTAATACCCATTTTCAGCAGAGGCCTGGGGAGAAAAGCTCCATTTGCTTACATTGCATTATATTAAGTTCCAGTTAAACACAGTAGTTGCATTTCTATTTACATTTATACATAACCAGTAGTTACATTTATACATTATAAAAAATTGTTTTGTCATTTCAGTGAGAGGTTGAGTGTATTCTGTTTAAGGAGCATGCTTGGAGAGAATCATATGGTGAACACAAAGTCTCACCCTTGTGATGAGCATGTGCAAGACCAGAACTGGTCAAGATTTTGTTTAAGCGGTGATCATAGAGTCTTATTTGTGCGGGGATACTATTCCAGAATTTAGCAATGTACTGGAAGTGGAGTGAGTCTCCTGCAACATTATCTGAGTTATTTGTTAGTAATAAAAATTTGTTGCTAGAGCGGAAGTCACTTGCTGGACAGTAGGGCAATAATATGTTTTGTAGTGCAGGGCATTTTTTTGGATGATGAATGAGTTTGTGTGCTGTAGTTGGTTGTGAATACAATAGGTAGCTGTGTAGTTCAAGCCAGTTGATTGCTTTAAGCTATGACAATGGTGGGTCCGATGAGTGAGATCGGTGGCAAATTTATCTATTTTATTGTAGCAATAAGCAAGTTTCTTTTTTTGAGTGTTGTTTTAAATTTGTTAGAATAGGACCAGTGTATAAGAGAGTTGGTAATAAGAAGATGGTGGATAGAGTTTTTCTTGAAGTATCTGTATGGAATTCATTGATTCTTTAAAGGAAGCCTAATTTCTGGTGTGTAGATTTAAGGTGTGCAGTATATGTTGGTCATATTTGAGATTGTCAGTTATTATAATTCCTAGAAGTTCACGGTGAGTTACAGTTTCAGTGACGGTATTATTTGCTGACTTTATGGTAAAAGATTGCTTTTGATTTGGGCAACTTTTTGAAGTAAAAAGCATTAACTTAGTTTTCTTGGGGTTGAGTAGGGGGGTTGATTCTTTGAGTCTGATTTCTACAGAGGAAAAAGATTTTTTGGGTAATGTCTTGGAACTTGTTTATTGTTGAAGCTGCATATATTAATGTTGAGTCATCTGCAAACTGAACTAAACTAGCATGTTGAGTGGAGGTGTGGAGGTCATTAACAAATATATTAAATAGGAGCAGACCCAAGATAAAGCCCTGAATGACATTTGTAGTAACTGGTTGAAAGGATGAGTAGGTTTGTTGCCATTTAATGGCTTGTTGCCTTCCAGATAGCTAAATGAGAAACCAGAACAAGGAGTATTGTGAATGTCCTGTTGAGGAGAGTCAAACAAGTAATTGCTGGTATGAGACAGTATCATATACCTTTAACAAGTCTAAGAACATGGTGGACACAAACAGACCATTGTTTCTGTGTTGGAAAAATGTAGTAGTGCAGTAGGGGTGCTATGCCGGGGCATAAAGCCATGCTGTGTTTCTGAGTACAGGTTATTTGAGGTTAAGTACTGCATCAAATGCATATGGATACATTTCTCTAATTGGAGAGGAGGAGATAATCATTATTTGTCTATAGTTATTAAACTGTGTAGATATGCCACCTTTGTGCAGTGGTATGATGTAAGATTTTCTGACAGTGATAGAACGTATCTTTCTGCTATGGAACAACTAATTAGTATGGACACAGGGAAGCTTATGACATATGCGGACATTTTTAGGTAGTCTGATGGTAGTTGGTCTACAGCTACAGAAGTAGTTTTTAGCTTATGGAGCAACTTTATTATGAGTAAGGTAGGACCTGCACTAAAATTGGAGAGATGTGGGTGGTTTTGATTGGGCAGGGGTAGAGAGGGGGATTAGATGTATTAGTGTCTAAACAGAAATTATTATTTAGATTATTTAAATTATTATTAATGATTATTTCAATTATTATTTAAAATAGTATTTGCATCACATCAGGATGAGGAGATGTCATTGGATATTAGATGGGCTGAATTTAATTCCATGGTTATAGCCTTCTTGATCAGTAAAGGAGCACAAGTCAGAACTATATGCTCTTGAAAAATCACATCTTACAATTAGACAATGAACTACAATGGAAATTTGAGTCAGATAAACTCATATCATTGGCTGCTGCATACCATGAATTAAAATGACTGCTTATTTCTAAAGTCTCAAATTTCTCATTGAAAGCTCATATAAAATATGTTGAGTAGGCAACTACTGCATCTGTGCTTTGTCCATTGCACTGAAATTCATCCATCCATCCATCCATGCATCCATCCATCCATGCATCCATCCATTCATCCATCCATCCACAACCCCTTTTTCCTATTTTTGCAAATGGGGTTGAAGTGTCACTTCACCAGTGACAATCAGCTAGAGTTAAGGTTTACACCACTGGGTGGCTTTGTAATTCTTTCACACCTATGGCCAATTTAAAGTGTCCAATCCACCTACTGCATGTCTTTTGGATGTGTGAGGAAACCTCCACAGTTAAACTAGTAACATTACTAGTGTGTACTAACATTTATCTGCAGTAAAAGGATATCATCAATAAAGTCTTATAGAATGTGTGATGAGTTAAGTGCTTTGAAAAAATCTCATGTCGATAAAAATTACATTAACAGATCTGTAAATGTTTCCACAGAGATATATTTAAATTAAATTTAGATGCACCATTGAAGGAAGTTCTAAAGGCTATAACATGTCTTTTATTAAGGATTCTGGACCTGATGGCTTGATGTATCTGTTTTAAAAATGTAAAAAGTAGTTATTACTAGTGTTAGTCAGGCTGTATAATTAAACCAGAATCTAGTATAGTCTTCGTAGTAGTGTTATCCAGTCACTTACTTTACCTTCAGTAAACATCCTAACATTACCACCCCTCTGAGTTGGTATAGTCTTCGTTTTCTTTCCCTCCACCAGTGCTGTTCATTTGGCTAACTTACTAATGGCACCTAGGCAATGTCTTCATTCTACTCTTCTAGCAGTTAAACTATTTTCATCCCATTATTATATTTTTATTATCAGCAGGCTGGTTAGAAATCACATTTTTTACAGGCATAGCATTTACATTTTCATCAGTAGGATATTGCTTAAAATCACATGTTTTAGGTAAAGCATTACTAATTAAATATTTTTTTGGCAATATGCTGTCTCTTTCCATACCTAAAACACACTTTTTCAGTCACTAAGAGTTTCTGGG
Organism: Protopterus annectens; assembly: GCF_019279795.1. NCBI lineage: Eukaryota > Metazoa > Chordata > Ceratodontiformes > Protopteridae > Protopterus > Protopterus annectens. Next base: position 1,270,656,961 of record NC_056735.1, read on the forward strand.
TTCTCACAGACATCACATTCTTGGTTCTGGGCTTATGGTTACCACATCTAATTGGCTAGTCCTCCTAGGGACACTCTGAAAAGCCCACTTATGTAAATAACTTGAAAGGATCCTTTTAAATTTATTAGCTGCTAGGGTATCTATCATTTTACTTTTACTGATGACTTCAGACTGCCCACAAATTAAACATGGGCTTTAAATCAGGCATACGAACTGTTACTTTTTTTCTTAAATTAAATACCCAGTTGTGAAATTAAAAGGTTTCTGTTTCAGAAGGCGCACCAGCACTAGTAATTAGTCCATTATTTCAGTTTTATAGCATTTACAGTCAATGTCTTCCATGTCCATATAAAATTTAAGTGCTTCACCTGTCAGGTGTATTTTAGCCTAATGAGACTGGTTGCAATTCTCCTGGAAAGGAAACAAAGTATGCTTCGGTATCATTACCTTCAGTCAATTTCTTAAGTTGTGTGGTGGTCACTGACAATGTTGGTAAAGAAGCTGAAGGCTGACACAGTCATTTGTTCCTGGAACATAAACAAGTATTTATGTCACTCTACAAGCTAGATAACCAACCATTTGTTTTCTCTGTCCTTTCCTCTAAACCAGATTCTTCTCCAAAAGGTCCATGGCATGGTAACTCAAGTTAGTGGTGGGCTGGACCAGAACCAGGAGGTATATGTCCATTTTCTTCTGATGAAAGGGCAACTGTTTCCACAGTAGTACTCCCTCATTTCTCTCTTTTATTTTTGGGTAGACGTTATCTCTTGCTGTCTCTCTGCAAGTGACAAAATTAACTTACAGAATTTTAGCACTTCAGGCATCAATGAATGTATGAAACTCAGTGTCACTGGCTATAGATTTACCAAATAATACCCACATTTTCCACCAATGTAGTCTTACTGGACATTTGTTTTCTGGTTTCACTCCCTACAGTTTATTTACAGTGTGATTATGAAGCACAGCTTACCTGCATTGCAAATATACCAACTTAAAAGTTCTTCCAACAAAAAGAAGAGAAAAACATACTGTTCAGGTTTCATAAAGTTCAGTTTAAGTTTCTCAGATACATTATCAGTCCATGCAGTTCCTTTCTTTAACACTGGAACTCATAAAAAGCTGCCTATATCCTTCACAACTTAGCCTTCTAGTAAATCCTTGACAAACTGGTACTTTGCAAGTAAATCCTCAGCTTCTAGTATTCAACAGGCAAGCTGGTATTTCACAGGTAATCTGATACACCATGTGTAAATCTAAAACTTCTTAAGGTTATGGTAACCTCGGTCTCCACTTGTGGTCTTGCAAATCCATCTTCGCAAGATGCAAACATCTTCGCTTGTTTATGCTATAGGCCTTCAGTTAAATAGCATTTCAGCTGGTTTGTGACATTTGCTTGGTTAACAAAAAGTTTCATTATTTTATTACCTAGAATACATATTTGACTAATAAAAACTTTTTATTAACATACTTCAAAGTATATCAGCACCTTACACAAGACAAAAAGTCAGTATAGCACTATCTATCTGGATAAAAAAGATCCTTGTAGTGAGGTCTAATAGTCTTCAAGCCTTAGAGGGTAAGATGTCTCCCACCTTTAGGGAAAAACATTAAACCACAGGGAAAACTGTGTGAAAATGCTCATCTATTTAAATTTTTTTTATTTTTCAATAAAGAAGTCTTAATTTATAAAGACTTTATTACTACTTGACTATTTTGCTGTCTCAACTGAGATTGGTTGCATTTCATGTTTTTTTTGTTTTTTTTTTTTTTGTTTTTGAGTTTTAAGGAGCCTCAGCCAGCAACTCTGATGCTCAAGAAAAGCAAGGAACTTATGTACTGTGAATTATGTTGGTAAAAAGGTTGTATACGAGCTGCACTTTAGTTTCCATTTACTGACAGGTTGAAGTTTTATGGAATTTTTCAGAAGCACTGTTTTTCAAATGCTGGAGATAGAGGATGGAGAAAGACTAAGGTGTTCTTTAATGTAAATGTGGGGTTGTATTTTTTAATTCCAGAACTTTTTTAAGTATACTGAAAGTTTCAGCATTAGGTAAGGGAATGCATGTGTGACATCACCCGACCTTCCTTACTAATGTGTGCTAACTGCAAACCTTACCGCCTGCAGCTGCCCTAACCCTAAACCTTACCTTATAATAAACCTTTCTATAACACAGCCACTAATCAGACACAATGAGTCTGAAGTTAGTGATGGGTTTTGGTCAACCAGTCACAAATGGAAATTATTTGCCTTGATCTTGTAAATGGTTCCAGTTTTGATCCATTGATTTTTTTTTTCTCGTACGGATGTTGTCAATGTGCTGGCATCAATCTCCTGTGCTTTGATGCTTGTGGTCATCGATGTTTCATTCTAAGCTAATATACATAGGTTCATAGGTTCATAGGTAGGTACTAGGCTATTGGCCCTAGGGCTTATATAAGCCTAGCCAAATGGTACCCTGGCTTTTGCCAACCAAGAAAATAATTTCCCTGTGCCCCTGTCAAGCAGAACCACAGAAGTGATCCCCAGGGTGAATTTCCTATCTCCCATCCAATCATCAAGATTTTTCTTGAAGAGTACTAATGAGGAGCTTTGTTTGATATTGATAGGTAGTTTGTTCCAGAGTACGGGAAGTTTCTGGGACAGGAATCTATCCCTCCAGCATATTCTGTTTATTGTGGTGACAAGGTTTAGGTCCCTAGATCGTGTAGCTCAGAGGGATTGGGATTTCTTTAAGTGGAGCATGTCTAACAGCTCTGGGTTTGACATAGCTTTGTATGTTAGGCAGAGATCGCCTCTGAGTAGGCGATATGTGACAGAGTAAAGATGGAGTTTTTTGAGATGGTCTGTGTAGGGCATCTGTTTGAGGCTGGTAATCCTCTTTGTTATGTATTTCTGTGGCCTTTCCAGTTGTTGTAGATGCCTTGTGAGGTACATACCAAAAGGGGTGTTGTACTCTATAATGGGTCTAATGAGTGATGAGTAGAGGGGAACAATGACCTCTTTTTTCCTGGATGAGAAACATTTTGTGATGAGGTGTGCCACATAGAAGGATTTCCTGATGACTGTGGCAACGTGATTATCAAAGGAGAGACTACTGTCCACCTCTGTCCCAAGGTCCCTTATCACACTTTCAGTGTTAAGTAGACTATCGCCTATGTGGTAGTTCATGGGTACAGAGTTTTTACCAAAAGGGATAACAATGCACTTTTTGGCATTGAGCTTGAGGCCATGGCTTTGACACCAGGCATCTGTCTCAGTGAGGCCTTTTTGTAGGATGTCCACATCTTTAGGAGTTTTGATTATGGCTCCTAATTTGCAGTCATCTACAAACTTTGTTAGCCAAAGACCTTCTGTGTTAGCCTGTACTTCAGAAAAGTAGATACCAAACAGGAGAGGACCTAGGATTGAACCCTGTGGCACTCCACTTGTCACTGGTCTGAAGTTGGATTTAGTGTCTGCTACTTTCACAGTGTGGGTTCTGCCAGTGAGCCAGTTGGCAACCCATCTTGTGACATAGGGAGTTATAGCTAGTTTAGTAAGTTTGTCTATAATTCCAGAGTGGGGGATGGTGTTGAAAGCCGTGGTGAGATCTAGATAGGCTGTGTGAACCACGTTACCCTCACTTACGGATTTGGTGACCTCTTCAAAGAAGTCTATCAGGGTTAGGAGACATGATCTGCCTTTTACAAACCCGAACTGGGTAGGGTCCAGAGTTTGGAGATTACCAATGTCATTGTTTATAAGTTTCATGATGTTACACTCCATAGCCTTGCAGACCAGGCTCATAATGCTAATGGGGTGGTAGTTCCCAGGGTCCATGGTGGCTCCCCCTTTGTGGAGTGAGATAACCATTGCTGTGTCCCATTCAGTGGGCACAAAGCCTGAGGTGAGGCTATGATTGAACATGGTACTTATGTGGGGTGCCAGTTCATTCTGTAGTTCATATAGAACGCAGCCTGGGATGGTGTCAGGTTCCATGGATGCTGTGTTATTGGCTTTGGAGAGTGTGTTTTTTTACCTGTGCAGCCGTGATTACAGGTACTTTGCATTCTTCCGGTATAGAGATGGGCCCTTTAGGGGATGAGAGAGGGTAAAGTTAGCACTGAACCTATCTGCCAGGATGTTGGCAATATCAGTTGGTTCTGTATATTTAGTGCCATTGTGCTGTAACTCAGAGCAGATCTGAGTGTTGCCATTGAGATTCTTGACATAGCTATAGTATGCTTTGTGGTTGTCTTTAGAATCAGTGGTGATTTTGTTTTCGTAACTAGCTTTGGAGGATTTTATGAGGGATCTCAGCTTCTTACTGAGGCTGACCACGGAGTTTCTCCAATCATGGGATTTTACTCTTTTTTGCAACAGTTTCTTTCTTCTGTTGTAGAGTTTGTTTAGAGCTGGGGACCACCAGATTGGCTTCCTTTTTTTGAAGGATAGCATCTTGGTTCTGTTAGGGATTGCATGATCCATGCACTCATGTAAGTGCTTATAAAGTGCAATTGTATAGGATTCAGCAGTCGTATCTCTATTGCCCATCAGCATGGGTATCGTGAAGTTTGCCACTTCTGTCTTAAGAAGCGTGAAGTTGGCTTTAGAGAACATTTTTATGGTTGTTTCGCTAAGGGGGGTGGGGTGGGGGTGGGATGTGGATGTCTAGGCTGATTTGCTTGTGGTCGGATCTGACCAATGAGGAATTGACTTCTGGTGTGGAACACCGGTTGCCCATGTTGGTAATGACCAGGTCTAGGATATTGCTGCCCCTGGAGGGGCTGTGGATAAGTTGATCCAAGGCATTGGAATTTATGAATTCCAGAAAACGTTGAGCACAAGAGTTGGTACATGAGTAGTTTTCCCAGTTAATAGTGTGGTAGTTGAAATTGCCCATTATTAGGGTGTTAGGCTGTACCCTAATAATTTCCAGTGTATCAAGAAATGAGGAGTGGGAATCCTGGAGCATGGTGGGGGATCTGTAGCAAGCTGCAATTTGCATTGCGGTCTTGCCCAGAGTTAGTTGCACTTGGATAATCTCAGATGCATTATGCTGAACAACTAGCCTGGGGTAGTGGATATCCTTAATGAATATGGACACGCCTCCGCATTTAGTGCTTCGGTCCAGGTTAGGTGGCCGAAGGGTGTGGTATGAATTATAGCCTGGTAAAGCAAGGGTGCTCTCTAGAGCCTTGAACTAGGCCTCTGTCACTGCACAGATGTCTATGTTCTCCATTTTAAGGAGTGCCTCGAGTGAGTGCATTTTGAGGTTTAGACTTCTAGCATTAAGTAGCATTACCCTCAGATTTTGCTTGCTTGTACCTGTTATGGTGGTGAATTTGTCATTTGACTCTTGCCTAAAAAAGGCACTATAGGGGTGGCAAGAACCTTAGCCAGTATCCGGAATCCCAAGGGTGACAGGTGCAGGCCATCTCTGGCAAAGCATTGTGGTTTGTCAATCATGTCATCCCAGGCAGACAGATACTGGATTCCCTTAGAATGACACCAGAAGCTTAGCCAATTGTTGAAGTCAATCATTTTGTCCTTGTACTGTGGTATCATTCTAGGTGATGGCAGGATGCTACTCAGGGCTAGGGTCATATCTGCCTGGGCTAGAAGATCAAAAAACTCCTCCATGTCTCTTTTCATGTAGTCCAGGGATGTACGTCTCAAGTCATTCAAACCAACATGGACAATGACAGAGTCATATTTGTACTTGCTTGGGAGTGACCTGAGTGCATGTGTACATACATACAGATACATAATATATATATATATATATATATATATATATATATATATAATATATATGTGTGTATGTATGCATGTTTATATATATATATATATATATATAAATATATATATATATATATATATATATATATAAATATATATGGGTTCCAGATGTTTGCTTGAATGGGCAAATGACCAAAACCCAAAAAGCTGGGCATACTTACGCAAAAGTGCTTTTCACCGAAGAAGCACTTTTGCGTAAGTATGCCTGTTGCCGAGGCCGTAATACAGTACGGATAAGGTAAATTTCCCTTTTCCCCACTGTAGTGCGGTCTCAGAGGGAGAATATTAAAGTAGGGGGGTGTGCAGGGCACAGCCCCCTTGCTAAAATGTTAATATAGTTTTTTTTTTTTTGTAACACTCTTTAACGAAAGCGCTTTTTGATATAAGTGCTTTTGTTGAAGTGTGTTTGTTTATTATGGATTCGGACGTTTGCTCATTTGAGCAAATGTCATAGATCCATATATATATATATATATATATATATATATATATATATATTTATATATATATATATATATATATATATATATATATATATATATGTATATAGGATCATAGGTTCATACTAGGCTATCTGCCCTGGGGCAGTTATAAGCCTAGCCCGATTCTGTATGGCTTACGCCACCCCTTAATTTGAGTATACTGTGCCCTTTTTAAGGTTTAGTTTACTGTGCCTCTGTCTAATAGTGACACGGGAGTAATCCCTGGGACAAACCTACGATCCCCCATCCAACTATCGAGATTCTTCTTGAAGAGATTCAGTGAGTTGCTCTGCCTCACATGAACTGGAATTCTATTCCAGAGTGAAGGGAGCCTCTGGGTTATGAACCTTTCCCTCCAGCAAGTTCTATTTATTTCTGTGCTGAGGTTCAAGTCCTTCGAGCGTGTGGCTCTAAGGGATTTAGATTTACTGAGGTGGAGCATGTCCATTAATTCTGGATTTGACATAGCTTTGTATGTCAGGCATAGATCACCTCGAAGTAGGTGGTATGCAATTGAGTAGAGCTGGAGTTTTTTTAAACGAGCAGCATATGGCATCTGTTTGAGACCCTTGATCCTCTTGGTGAGATACTTTTGGGGTCTTTTTAATTGCTGCAGGTGTCGGGTAAGGTACATCCCAAAAGGGGCATTGTATTCTATGATGGGCCTGATGAGGGATGAATAAAGGGGCACGATTACCTCTCTTGATCTAGATGTGAAACTCTTCGTGATGAGGTGGGCTATGTAGAAGGTCTTTCTAACCACTTTGGCAATGTGGTTTTCAAAGGAGAGATTGCTATCAACTTGGGTCCCCAGGTCCCTAATAACTTTCTCTGTACTTAATGGGTTTCCGCCTATGTAGTAATTTGTGGGTACATTGTTTTTGCCAAAGGGTATGACTATACATTTTTTGGCATTTAGCTTTAAACCATGGCACTGGCACCAGTTATCTGTCTCTGTGAGACCTTTTTGAAGGATGTTTGTATCAGCTGGAGAGTCGATTATGGTGCCCAGTTTGCAGTCATCTGCAAACTTGGTGAGCCATAGTCCTCCCACGTTTGCCTGTACCTCGGAAAAGTATATACCAAACAAGAGTGGTCCCAGGACACAACCCTGCGGGACGCCACTTGTGACCGGTTTCGAGTCTGACATGGCTCCAGCAACTCTCACTCTGTGGGTTCTGTCTTTGAGCCAGTTTGTGACACATCTTGTGACATAGGGGTTTATATTTAAGCTGGATAGCTTATCTATGATGCCCGAGTGGGGTATTGTGTCAAATGCCTTTGCAAGGTCCAGATAGGCTGTGTGGACTACCTTCCCTTCATCTATGGCTTTGGTGACTGTTTCGAAGAAGTCAACCAGGTTCAAAAGGCAGGATCTGCCCTTGACAAAGCCGAACTGGGTAGGATCTAGTGTCAGTAGGTCCCCAATGTCTCTGTTTATGAGCTCCATGATGATCCTCTCCATAGCCTTGCAGACCAAGCTAGTCAGGCTTATGGGGCGATAGTTTCCAGGGTCCGTAGAGGCTCCACCTTTGTGGAGTGGGACCACTGTTGCTGTACGCCATTCTGTGGGCACATATACTGTAGTGAGGCTGAGATTGTATAGCTGTTTTATTTGAGGGATTAGTTCCTCTCGGAGTTCATGTAGGACGCAACCTGGGATGCCATCTGGTCCCATGGAAGCAGTGTTTTTTGCTTTGGAGAGGGCAGCCTTCACCTGAGCATCAGAGATGTTTGGGAGGCAGCCCTCTGCCGGGATAGATACTTGCTCTTTTGGGGGGAGGGGGTGGAGAAGTTTGCACTGAACCTGTCTGCCAGGATATTGGCGATGTCTGTGGGTTCAGTGTATTTTTTGTCGTTTAGAATCAACTCAGAACAAGTCTGGGAGTTGCATCCTAGGTTCCTAACATAACTGAAAAAAGCCTTATGATTGTCTTTGGTGTCCTGTGCAATTTTTCTCTCGAAGCTGGCCTAGGAGGATTTTATGAGGGATCGTAATTTTTTGCTAGTACTGATCAGAGATGCCTTCCCTATTAGGGATTTTGCTATATCATGTAGTAGCTTCCTCCTTCTGTTGTACAGTTTATTTATGGTAGGGGTCCACCAGACTGGACGCCTGCCTTTGGATGATTGGGTCTTGGTTTTGTTTGAGATAGCATGATCCATGCATTCCTGGAGATGTACGTAGAATGCATTTATATAGGATTCTGCAGTTTGGGCCGTAGTTTCCACTGGCCCTGGGGCCTTGAAGGATTCCACTTCAGTTTTGAGAAGTGAGAAGTTCGCTTTTGAGAAGTTTTTCACTGTGGTTTTCTGGGCTGGGGGTGGGGTCGGGATGTGGACATCCAGTGAAATTAATTTATGGTCTGATCTTACCAATGAGGGATATACTTCTGGTGTGGAGCATAGAGTCCCCATGTTGGTAATTATCAGGTCTAGTATGTTGTCCCCTCTTGTGGGAGTGGTGACTAGTTGTTCCATAGCATTTGAGTTTATAATTTCCAGGAAGCTTTGGGCTAAGGTGCTGGGGCTTGAGTAGTGCTCCCAGTCAATGTTTGGGTAGTTGAAGTCACCCAATATAATGGTGTTCGGAGAGATCTTCATGTTCTCCAATGTTTTCAGGAAAGCCGAGTGGGATTCCTGACATTGAGAGGGTGGTCTGTAGGATGCTATAAACTGAAAAGCAGTCTTGCCCACTGTTAGTTGCACATGAATGGCCTCCGATACTTCGTGCAATGCCACTAACCTGGAGGTGTGGATATCCTTGATAAATATGGAAACTCCCCCTTCTTTTTGTGGTTCGGTCCGGGTTTTGGGGCCGAAAAGCATGATATGAGGTATAGCCTGGTAGTGCTGGCTTGCTCTCTGGAGCTTTGAACCAGGTTTCTGTCACTGCACAGATATCGATGTTCTCCATACTGAGGAGAGCTTCGAGTGTGTGCATCTTGAGGTTAAGACTTCTGGCGTTAAGCAGCATTACCCTTAATTTTTTGTTCCTTGTGCTGTCTATGGGGGTGGGTTTGACTTTTGAGCCTTGCCTAAAAAAGGCACTATGGGGGTGGCAAGAGCCTTTGCCAATATCCGAAAGCCCAGTGGTGACAGGTGCAAGCTGTCCCTAGCGAAGCAACGTGGCTTGTCGAGCATGTCATCCCAGGCTGACAGACACTGGATCCCCTTTGAATGACACCAAAATTTTAGCCAATTGTTAAAATATATCATTTTGTCTTTGTACTGTGGCATCATTCTAGGTGTGGGTAAGATGCTGCTCAAGGTCAGTGTCATACCAGCCTGGGCTACATGATCAGAGAGCTCTTCTATGTCTCTTTTCATGTAGTCCAGGGAGGTACATCTCAGGTCATTCACACCAGCATGTACAATGACTGAGTCATATTTGTATTTGCTTTCGAGTGACCTGAGTGCTTGCATTATGTGGCGGATCCTAGCACCCAACAGGCAGCTCACCATGGCCTTCTCTTTATTCAGCCTGGTGAGCGGGACGTCAGTGTGTCTTACAATAGAGTCACCTATTACAAGAGTATCAGGTGTGTTATTCAGCCTTAAGGGCTGTGGCTGCTTGGCACACTGACTTTGTGGGCTATGTGTTGTGCGTGTTTTGTTTTGAGGTAGCGTTTGCTTGGATGTCTGCTTTGGAGGTCTCTGCTGCTTAGGTAGATTTTTATTTAGAGCCTCCGAGTATGTTTTTTTGTATTTATGTGTTTGGTTCGCTGATGTGGTGGGACTATGTGATACTGGAATTGTGTTGTGTGGGGTTACCTTCTCCTCCTGACTGGTTACACCAGTTTTGAGATGAGAGAGCTCAGCCCCCAGTTTGGCTAAATAGTTGCATCTCTCACATATATTTGAACCTGTTTGGAGGAGGAGAGGGTTGTCCGTGTACATGAGACAGTTGTAACATTGCCTCAAAATTCCCAGATTCACCAGCTGGACTGGAGAAGAAACCATTGACTGACCTTTGGACATGCTAGAGTAATATAGGGAAACTGAATTTAAGACAGACCAATAGAGGACAGGGTAATCGTGGAGAGTATAAGAGTAAGTAGTGCTTTGGTTTAATAGTGATAACTTGTAGGATTACTTAATTGGACCAGTGAAGGGCCTCAGAATGAGAATATGGTGTTTAAATTGAGAGATAGAGCAGTTATAAGGGAAAAAGTGAAGAGCAGACTTTATGGAGCCAGGAATAGTTTAAACCCAATTAGGCGGCGCTGCTCATCATGTTCATCTTTAAAGCAATGCTTTCCCTGGTTTTCTTAACTTATTTTTTTTTTTCCATTTTTGCATGATTTAATCATCACAGTACTTCAATGCAATGCATTGTTCAATAACTGCTGAAATTAAGGCTATTAATATTTCTAACAAGAATACACGTGTGTTTAAGACATGAGTTTTTCAGTTTTTTGTTATAAACATTTTTTTCTATACATTAACACAACATACACAATATAATGTTTTTTTCATGTATTCATTAATATTACCTATATGCCTAAAAAGTACATTTAAGCCTTTAAATTTAAAGTATAAAGCTTTTTTATTGATCTTTCTTAGTTCATAGGTGTTTACAAGGCTAACGAACACAAGGGCCTTTTTAAGCCTAGCTATGCATCTAAAATCTCTGTAAATTCTGTTTCCCCTTGATAAGTGTAAGCAGGGGCTTGGGAGATGAAACATTTACAAGCAGAGGCATGGTAGATGAACCATTTAAAGCTCGCCTGTGTCCAACAGAGACATAAGTGCCAAGCCAGGGATGAATTTCCTGTTCCCCATCCAATTGTCCAAGTTACACTTGATTTGGGTTAGGGATGAACTCTGCTTCACAAAGGTGGGGAGTCTGTTTCAGAGACAGGGTAGTCTGTGGGATACATACCTGTATCTCCAGCAGGTCCTATTTCTATCACAACCAATGTTTTAGTCTTTAAAATGGGTAATTCTGGTGCTGTTTGTTTTGCAGATATGCAGGAGGTCCATCAGAATGGGTCTGACAATGCCCTGCATGCCAGGCATAGATCTCACCTCAATAGCCTGTAGGAGACAGAATACAGGGATAGGGCCTTGAGGCAGTCTCCATAGGACATTTTACTTATGCCTTGTATTTTTTTAGGGAAGAATGTTTGTGGATGTTACAGTTGTTGGATATGCTTGGTTAGGTGGTTAGGTACATTCAAAAGGGTCATTGTACTCAATGATAGGTCTGGTGAATACCAAATACAGTAGAACAGTGACTTCCTTTTACCTAGATGCCATACCTTTATTTATAAGTTGTGCAACACAGAATAATTTCCTCACTACTGTAGACATGTGATGGTCAAAGGCTAGATTACTGTCTATGTGTGTCCCAAAGTCCCTGACTACTGGGTCAGCTGTAAGGGTTGAGTTGTCAGTATTTATGTATTTATTTTAGTTAGTTAGTTAGTTAGTTAGTTAGTTAGTTAGTTAGTTAGTTAGTTAGTTAGTTAGTTAACATTTTCTGAGGAGACACAAGGAGAAACAGTCCAAACGAATGTGGGAGGAAACCGGAGCTCCAGAAGGAAACCCATGTGAACACAGCGAAGGCATGCAGACTCCACAAAGATAGCATCCCAGCAGAGAATTGAACCGGAGAATCTCTTGCTGTGAGGTGATAATGCTAACTGCTGCGCAACTGCGCTGCTCATGATATGATAGTCACGATGGGTGTAATACTTCATGATGGATTCTATTATACATTTCTTGGCATTTAGTTTTTGTCCATGGCTCTGACACTAGTTGTTTATCTGTGTCAGTCCCTCCTGGAGAACATTGTGTCAGTGTAAGGTTCAATGACAGCTACTAATTTGCAATCATCAGCAAATTTAGTCAGCCAAAGACCACTGACCTTGGCCTTGACGTCAGAGAAGTAAATGTCAAAAAGAAGTAGTCCAAGAACCAATCCCTGGGGACTCCACTTGTGACTGGCCTCTTTATAGAGGTGGACTCCCAAATTCTAACTTCCTGAGTCCTGTCTATGAGGCAGTTGGCTATCCACTGGGTGGCCATACAGCATTGAGGACATGTTCTCTAGTAATAGCAGAGGGAGTTGTAGTCAACGGTATTTCCTGAGGCAAGGTTGAGGGGTAAAGTTGGAGTTTATTTTTTTTTTTTTCAGTAGGTTTGCTAAATCTTCTGGCTCAGTATAAGTGGCTCCAATTACAATGAGCTCTGCACACAATTGAGTACTGTCTTTGAGGTTGGGGATATAGCTGAAGAATGTGTTGTGGTTGTCCTTGGCCTGGGAGGCCAAATTTACCTCAAATTTGGCTTTGGTAGACTTTATTTATCGTCTGAATTGTTTGTTTAGTTTGATGAGTGCTTTTATCCTGCTAGGTACTGCACTTCCTAATTTTTGCCATGATTTTCTTCTTTCTGTTATACGTTCTATTGATTTTGTGATGCCACCAGGGTGGCTTGTTTCTTTGAGTTAGTTCTGTATTTCTTCCTGGTGGGTACAGCTGCCTCTATGCAGCTATTAACATGCTTGTAAAGGGTTTCTGTGAACAGTTCTGCACAGGCAGCAGTGTTCTTATGGTTTATGGGGGCTTGAAAGTTTGCCAGGTTATCACTTAAAAGTAGGAAGTTAACTTTAAAGTAGTCCCTGAATATTCCAGGGTTAGCTTAGGGTCCAAGTTTTATTTTTACTTCAAAGGAAACCATTTTTTGGTCTGACTTTAGGAAGACATTACACTAGGGTTGTGCAACACACTCTTATATTAGTGGGGACCAGATCCAGTATGGTTGCACCCCTGGTTGGTGCATTGACAATCTGGTACAGGGAGTTTGTGCTTATAAAATTCAGAAATCTCTGTGCCTGTATGTTTAGTGTCAGATAAGATTCCCAATTAAGTAGTGGGGTAATGAAAGTCACCCATAAATATGTTATTAGGTCGGACTGGTGAGTGTTTCCAGTAAGTTTAAACACATGGTTAGGGTTTCCTGGGTCATAGAGAGGGATCTATAGCTTGCAAGGAAGTGGTATTGGATTTTGCCTATGTTGACTTGATCATTGAGTAGCTCAAGTTGCAGACCATCCCTGGAAAAGCAGCATGGTCTGTTGACCATCTCCTTCCATGCTGACAAATATTGCACCCTTTTAGAATGACACCAAAAACTAAACTGATTACTAAAGTCAGTCATCTTTTGTTTGTATTATGACATCATCCTTGGAGACGGTAAAATGTTGCTCAATGTTAGGCTCATATTAGCCTGGGACACATATTCTGAGATCCCCACGATGTCTCTCTTCTCATATTCAGGCAGGTATATCTCAAGTCATTAACACCCACATGGACTATGACTGAGTCATACTGTTACTTGTATATGCATAATGTGGTGGATCCTAGCCCCTCGTAATCAACTGACCCTTACTTTTTCCTTGCTCAGCCTGGTGAGAGGGGCGTCTAACGATGGAGTGTCTAATGACCAGAATGTTGGCTTGCATGGTGGCTTGCCTTATGGGCTTAGAAGTATAGGCTCCATGAAATGTGGCTGTATGTGTTGATGTGGGTGCTGTTTTGAAAGACTGCATTCAGGGCTGCTGAGGCTATTTGTTATGTGTACTTCATCTACGAATGTTACATTTAAATGCCTCAGCATATGTGGGTCTATATGTCTGTTTTAAATTGTGTGTGTGATGGGTGCAGCATGCCTACTACTGATGACCTTATTGACATTAGAAGTATTTTTATGTGAGAACTTTGCCATCAGAGACGTGGAAATCCATGTCTCACATACCATATCACTTTTTTGAGAACTAACTGGTTGTCAGTAAACGAGGCAATTTCTACATTACCTCAGGATGCCCATATCCACCAAGCTGGTAATGGGGATAGTGGGAAAGTTCATATCCATGGCAACAGACCCTTTTTATTGATTAACCAGTTGGAGTGAGAATATAAAGCAATGTCAGGAGTATCCATTTTACAACTCTGGAGACAGTGCTTGTCAATGCAAACTGGTTGTCCTTTTGTGCAACTAGTTGGTGAAATTTTAATCGTGCTTTTACAGGAAAAATGTCATTCAAGGTGTTTGTGTCTATACAGGCACTGCTAAACACTTGAGTGGAAACTAATAAATAGACCCTAAAATTTTAACAATGACGTATTTAGACAAATATTCTGAAGTTAGAAACAACTCAAGCAGTGCTTACTAAAAACAAAACTTAGCTTGTCAAGAATGATGAAAAGAAGGGAGTCGCGTGAATGGCTAGTTCCTGGCTACTACTAGGGCTGGTCTCACCACAGCTTCACTCTGTTGAGATACAATGCTCCTTTGCTCCTTCTCTCACTAGAAGCAAAACAATAGCACAAATCCCAAGATGAAAACCAGGCCACAGTCTGTTTGGTGATCTACAGGCTTGTCCCAGATGATGTAAGGGTCTGTAGTCTTGCTGTTGCCTTTTCCTGGCAGATGCCTTGAATAGTAACCAGACCAATCAGGAATAATCAAGCAGGCACTCATTGCCCAATTAGAAACAGTTAGGAATAAATGCATGCTGCTCCTTCTCTAACCAGGAGCAGAATATAAACCAAAATTCCAAGCTGGCGCTTACGAAGCAGTTATTAGGCATTCTGGTGATCAGCAGTCTCCAGGAAATAATGTCTCTGTGCTCCTTCTGTCACCAGGAGAAATCAGAAGCACTAATCCGAAGATGGCTACTGAAATGCAGAATGTGGGCCCTCTAATTGATGGTCTTGCAGTAGATATTGCAGATTTTAAAGGTAAGATGGAAAAAATGGATTACTATCCTAAGCATTGCAATGTGCGCTAAGCAGTTAGATATGAAAGAGGTGGTAACTTAAGCTTTAGCTGTCTAAAGGGAGACTCACTAATATTAAAATAGCAATTTAAATTGGTAGAGGGTGGGCACTTTGTATTCTGGTTCTATGGAATACAGTCGGATGGCCAATAAACTTAAATAGTTAAATGGGACTGACATCATAAACAATAATTTTACTCAAAACAGCCAATGAAAGGAGACAGGGTAGGATATATGTGGTCAAATTAACATAAGGGACAGGCAACTAGAAAGACAGTTGAGAAAATTTCTGTGTGACTCACAAGAGACACAGCTGTGTTCTCCTTCCAAGTTTTAATATGCAATTAAAAGCAGAATACAAGTAAAACACAGTATAAAGAAAACAAATCACAATATACAAAATAGAAGAAGGCAATAAAGTAATACAAAATACAAGAAAGCAAAAGCAAACTAACCTTTTCCTCACAGCAAGTTGTGGCAGACTCTGGGTAAGCTTTTCCAGTAATGCTTTGAAATGTTTTATTTTGGCCCTTAAATAGAAGGTTTAATTCGTAGCTCCACCCTTAGTTCACAAATAGTTAACCTTAATTGACATGTTCTATTCCATTTCAAACATGGTGTCTAATAACAACAGTGCTCAATATACTCCTAAAACATCTAGTCTCTTTTATTCTCTAATTCTCAGCAAGTTATACCTATGTATATAATTTTATTTGATTGTTCTTTTTTAATTGTACTTAGGAGCTTTTCTCCTATGCAATAACTTGTGTCTGAAAATGTTGTAGTCTGCTCACTAGTTTTTGTCTAACAACTGAATTTTCTCTAAAGTCCAATATGACAGATAATGGTATAATACCAATGTATATTATTTTATTTGACTGTTCTACCTATGTATACAATTTTATTTGATTATTCTTTTTATTGTACCAAGGGGCATTTATCCCCAGGCCTCCAGTGAAAATGGGTTCTTTTTCGACACAGTGGACCGTCCTGGTTAACAAACTGTAAATAAATAAATAAATGAACAGCTTTTCTTCTACTTGAGAAGCATTACAGATAGTGAATGCAGTGTAACACAATGGTTCACGTATAATACATCACAGAAGTGACACTTTCTGACTTATAGGTTCTGCTGTAACAAGATAGCTGCAAAGATATGCCAGGGTACTCCAGACTGCATGGTTGTGTAAATACTGTTTACAGATATGCATTCCAGTATGAATGTGAAACACCATAAGTACAAAGATAAAATTACTTTGTTCTTTACCAACTGTAATACTGTGGGTGTTGTAGAACAAGAAATGGAAGACTATATTCTAATTTAGGTAGCCAAACATATTTGGCAAATGCTGATCAGGCCTTAGGGGAGAGCAGATGACTAAATTTATAACACAATTTCAATATACATTCAGTATGCAGAGAGAAGGAAAGAGTAGGTTTGAGAAATAGACAAGTATTTCTGTTCAAAGGCATTGAGAATAATATTCCCTTTGATATATTTTATGAAGATGAGGGGCATACACACATAGTTTTTTAGAAGACAAGAAGATTGTGACATTCGATTTTTAGGGTTGATTAAAAGCTTGTTATAGGCTGACCAGTTACCTAGCTGATTGAATTGTTTTACATATTACTTTTTAAAACCATGGATGAAGTAGTGCATTGTAAAAGAAGATTCTCATGAGAATATGTAACTAATCTGAGTCTAAGCAGATCTAAGGCTAAGCCATTCATAAAGGGAGAAAACGGGACACCAGTGTTAAGTTTATAACCAAGGAGAGGTAATGACTATAGATTTGGAAGTTCTCTTTTGTAGATAACTCTTAAACCACCAAATGGCATTTTCACCAGAGCTGAGGAATTTAAAATTCTTAGTCTAGATTTTCAAAGACTCTAGTCATTTACAGAGAGAATTTGTGTAATTTGACCTTCATTGAGGTTACAATAAATGTTGTCAATGTCAGTTACAAGAGCTGTGAAAGTACTAAATGCATTGTTGAAGCCATATAGAGCATGAGAGAGTAGGCTATAACTGCTGACATGATTTAGTATTTGCTTGTCCAGAAGTATTTGGAAAATATTAGCAACAGTGCCCAGATTACAGATAGGTCTGTAATTCGTTAAATCCCTAGAAAATGCAGTTCTGGGGGAGAGAGAGATTATAAAGTCATGATTGAATGCTGATAAGACAGAAGTAAAGGTTAGAGAAAGATTAAAGATGTGAATATGTAGTTTGCAGTTGGTTGAGCAGCTAGCCTTCAGAAGGAAGGCTGTATCTTGAAGAATTTTGCACCATAATTGTTAAGACTTTGCAGCAAATTATATGTGTGCTTGGATATTACTTGTGAGAAGCGAAGGTTGCTGCATGTGAGGTTAGTGGGTAGAGAATGGAGAGGGGAGCCAAATTTTGTGCAGTTTGAACAGGAAAGATATTTATAATTTCATTTATGGCAAAACTATGCACTGCAAGAATACTCGTAGGAGAATGTGGAGGCCTCTGAGATTGATAGATTAGCCTTTCCAGATGTGGAAGTATTTATAGTTCCTATTTACTGTTTTATTTCTTTTCACACAATGCTGGGTTGAGAACATTTTGCTTCTTGTTTCTGCTTCAGGTATGAGGATTTAACCACACTCACTGGCAGCTATATTTTTTAAGGCTTGTATAAATTTGATATAATTGGCTATTGTGTGGGTCCCTTTTCCAGAACTTCCAAGCTTTTTAAAACATCTTTATTAAAGTATAATTTAAGACATAGGCATGCATACATTAAATGAAAAGAAAACAAACTAAATTAACATTTTTCATATTCATGCATTACACACACACACACACACACACACACGCGCACACACACACACACACACACATATATATATGTATATAGGCAAAGGGAAAAAGGTTACACATACAAATCAGTAAAAACTGCAATAAAGTCTCAGCCAAGCAGACTTATTCAATATATAATACCTTAAACCTCCTGTAGTGCAGTCCAACAGTCTATATGCAAATGGCCCTTAAGGATATAGCAGTATTTCAGCTACATGGCTGCTGAATGCCTATGACTTCTCACATTTTACAGTTTTAATTTTTAAGTCTTTATGGGTGGAGTCAGGCCATTAATGCCAAACCCCATTACTCTAGCTGCAGATATTTTGTGCACTTGTTAGAACAGCATAAGTGGAGTTTTTTTTTTTTATATATACTTTAGAAATATAGAGCTTAAAGCCCTATCTGATGCCCGTAAAATTAAATGCCTTTAAAATATATCAGACAGCCTCCAAGCATATACACGCACACACACACACACACACACACACACACACACACACACACACACACACACACACACACACACACACACATATGCATATATATACTGTATATATCGATAGACAGAAAGATATGAGTGCTATATGAGTTATCACTGCATTCATTTTATAACACGGCAAACAGTGGTGTTTTCTGTTGCTGGAACAGTTTGTTGAATTATGTAATAGTCAAAGTTCCTTAATTCAACTGTTACATAATTCATTGGGTTTTGTCCTATTTTTGACTTTTTGTGACCTTGGAGCTGGTATATTTTTAATTACCGACAGTATGGGGGCAGCACCATTTTTTGTTTAACTTTTCGACCTATTGGTTTACATTTGTGATTACTTTTTTTTGCAATAATTTTAGTGGTGATTAATGGTGATCACCGGTCACTTTGTCAATGTTTGGCAGGGAGAAAGGCGCAACAGCCCAGTGCAGAAAGTGCTGGGGGAATGTGATCAGCTGATCCTGATCATTCTTTAATGTAAAGCATGTATTGCATTTGCAGTCAAATGTGAGAGCTGCAGCACTCTCTGTGTGGTCTAAATTGTAGCAACTGCTTGCTACAGTATAAAAGTAAAAAAAAAAATAAAGTTTGTTAAAGTCTGAAATATTTTTTTAGACTAAAACATGAACACTGAAGCCCTCCATGCAGGCAGGAATAAACTGTAGCAACTGTCTGCGACCTTTTGTAGCAAACAGTTTGCAACAGTTTAAAAGAGGAATATTTTTAATTATGTTAAGGGATGGTTAGAGGCTGGACAAAGAAATATGTCCAGAATGGTTGGGTCTGGAGGGAGGGTGTGTGTGTCATGCACCTGGCTGATATGCCACTAGAAGGAAATTCATTTCTTTGTTTGTTTTTGCTGGAGGGGGATGCTTAGAATTTACTGCTGATCACTTATTTTTATTTATTTGCTCTGAGTGGAGTGGGATGCTAGTTCGTAGCACCTGTCCAAGGTACAAATTGAACCGGCTATGCTTCTGTATATAGAGAGATCGATAGATAGATAGACAGTTACACACACACAGACACAAACACACATACACACACACATACACACATATTTATATATGTATGTATATATATATATATATATATATATATATATATGGTTCTACCTGACATAGTCGAAACCACACAACACCGACAACCACATCACCGACACCACATATTCGACAGTCCATAAACACGAAACCACACATAACCGACAACGAAATAACCGACGGTACACAAACACGAAACCCCATACACTGCACACACCACAATAACAATTAAAAACAAAACACATCCCCATTCCACAAACCACACACACAACACAAGCACACCAAAATCCTTACAAGCCCACACTAAACCTTACCCTAACCCTAAGGTCCGTCACTATCGCACACTTACCTACCCGCTCCCTAGCCCTAACTCACTTAACCCAAGCCTATCGCTCCCTAACCCTAACTCACTTAACCCACCCCTATCGCTCCCTAACCCTAACTCACTTAACCCACCCCTATCGCTCCCTAACCCTAACTCACTTAACCCACCCCTATCGCTCCCTAACCCTAACTCACTTAACCCACCCCTATCCCCACAGACCGTCAATCTCCACACTTACCTGCCTCGCACCCTAACGTCCGTCACTACCGCATACTCACACAGCCTTTCCCCATGTCGGCATCCTCGGCGTTGGTGTTGTCATCCGTCGTGTCGGTCTTCTGCATTGTCGATGTTCTGCCACTCGCGATTCGCGTCGGTCTTCTTCACTTTCGATCTTCTGGAGCTCCGGATTCCGATGTCGGTCTTCTGCGCTGTCGACGAAGTCAGGTAGAACCATATATATATATATATATGTGTGTGTGTGTGTGTGTGTGTGTGTGTGTGTGTGTGTGTGTGTGTGTGTGTGTGTGTGTGTGTGTGTGTGTGTGTGTGTGTGTGTGTGTGTGTGTGTATTTACCAGGGGGATCTGACTGGGTCTACAAAACCCATTTTCAGCAGAGGCCCAGGAGAAAAGCTCCACATACAGTATAATTCAAATGACATTAGAAATACTATATAAAAATATGTTGAAAGAAACAAATTGTGTTACAAGATGTTACAATATATATTACACATCTAGACAATTCTATAGTTAAAACATTACAGACAATAATAGTCACTCTCACCATACATGATGTAGACAGTGTCCAAAAAATAGTACATAGGTAGCGCAATGTGTTACATTGACTGTAATAGTACATGAAAAACAGAATGTTGGTTTCAGTTAGGAAAATAATAGCCAGAAAGATAGTGAGAGAGTTAAGAAGAATAGAGGCATTACAGTCTGAGCAGTAGCTTAAGGATATGGTATAGAAATAGAGAAGGAGTTGGGAGCCCCTTCTAGGAGTGGTTTACAGGGGTCTGTGTGATATTGTATGATATTTAGAGTTTGTGCCAAACTTTGCAACATTGTTGTAGCACTATTCCATCTTGCTTAGGGTAGAAGTTTGTAAATTAGTTAGGATAAGGGCACCATAAAGATGGGAGGAAAGTAAAAATGTTTTTCCGAGGGTAGCTTTGGTTGCTGCAGTAAAGAAATGTTTGCTGCTATATAAGAGTCCCAGTTTTTGATGAGTTTTCTTTATATTTTAATGTATATGGGGATTGAATGAAACTTTGTCAATGATAACTCTTAGATGTTTATATATGTATATATATATATATATATATATATATATATATATATATATATATATATGTGTGTGTGTGTGTGTGTGTGTATGTGTTTATGTTTTCTTTCTTTTAACAATTAATCATTCCAATTTTACATAAATTGCTGAATTGCTGATGCGGAGAACATAAAAATAATTACATACCAGATCGGTCGAGGCCCGGGTTAACAACGACCGCCACCAGTACTGTTAGCCAACAGGGTGCTGGCAGAAATTGGGCTACTGTTGGCCAAAGAAGAAGAGGAGGTGGAAGGCATGCCCAAAGGCAGGTAGAGAGGAGGAAGGTTAGGAGTGTAGTACTGAGGGTAGGAACTTTGAATGTTGGCAATATGACTGGTATAGGAAGAGAGCTAGCTGATATGATGGAGAGAAGGAAGGTTGATATATTGTGTGTGCAAGAGACTAGATGGAAGGGAAGGGAAGTAAGGCCAAGTGCATAGGAGGCAGGTTCAAATTGTTCTATCATGGTGTGGATGGCAGAAGAAATGGGGTAGGGGTTATACTAAAGGAACAATATGCCAAGAGTGTTTTGGAGGTGAAGAGAGTGTCCGATAGAGTGATGTTTATGAAGCTTGAAATTGATGGTGTAATGATGAATGTTGTTAGTGCATATGCTCCACAAGTTGGGTGTGCGATGGATGAGAAAGAAAAATTTTGGAGTGAGTTGGATGAAGTGGTGGTGAGTGTACCCAAGGGTGAGGGACTGGTGATTGGAGCAGATTTCAGTGGGCATGTGGGTGAAGGGAACAGAGGGGATGAGGAAGTGATGGGTAGGTATGGTGTTAAGGAGAGGAATGCAGAAGGTCAGATGATTGTGGATTTTGCGAAAAGGATGGACATGGCTGTGGTGAAAACGTATTTTAAGAAGAGGGAGGAGCATAAGGTGATGTACAAGAGTGGAGGAAGATGCACACAGGTGGATTATATCGTAATGTAGGAGGGCCAGTCTGAAGGAGACTGGAGACTGTAAAGTGGTAACTGGGGAAAGTGTAGTTAAGCAGCATAGAATGGTGGTCTGTAGGATGATGTTGGTGATCAAGAAGCAGAGGAGGAGTGTGAAAGCAGTGCCAAGGATTAAATGGCGGAAGTTAAAAAAGGGTGATTGTGAGGTGGAGTTCAGGGAAGAGTTAAGACAGGCACTGGGAGGCAATGAAGAGTTACCGAATAGCTGGGTAACTACAGCAGAGCTAGTAAGGGAGACTGCTAGGAAGGTGCTTGGTGTGACATCTGGACAGGGGAAGGAGGACAAGGAGACATGGTGGTGGAATGTGGAAGTACAGGAAAGTATACAGAGGAAGAGGCTGGCGAAGAAGAAGTAGGATTGTCAAAGAGAAGAGGAAAGTAGACATGAGTATAAGGAGATGAGGCGCACGGCAAAGAGAGAGGTGGCGAAGGCTAAGGATAAGGCATATAGAGAGTTGTATGAGAGATTGGACACTAAAGAGGGAGAAAAGGACCTGTACCAATTGGCTAGACAGAGGGACAGAGCTGGGAAAGATGTGCAGCAAGTAAGGGTGATAAAGGACAGCGAGGGAAACGTACTCACAAGTGAGATTGTGTTGAGTAGATGGAAAGAGTACTTTGAAGGGCTGATGAATGAAGAGAATGAGAGAGAGAGAGAGAAAGTTGGATGATGTGGGGATAGTGAATCAGGAAGTGAAGCAGATTAGCAAGGAGGAAGTAAGGACAGCTATGAAGAGGATGAAGAATGGAAAGGCTGTTGGCCCAGATGACATACCAGTGGAAGCATGGAGGTGCTTAGGAGAAATGGCAGTGGAATTTTTAACCAGATTGTTTAATGACATTTTCGAAAGTCAGAGGATGCCTGAAGAGAGGAGAAAAAGTGTTTTGGTACCTATCTTTAAGAATAAGGGTGATGTGCGGAGCTGCAGTAACTACAGAGGGATAAAATTGATCAGTCACAGCTTGAAGCTATGGGAAAGAGTAGTGGAAGTTAGGTTAAGAAGGGAGGTGATGATTAGTGATCAGCAGTATGGTTTCATGCCAGGAAAGAGCACTACAGATGCAATATTTGCTCTGAGAGTGTTGTTGGAGAAATACAGAGAAGGTCAGAAGGAGTTACTTTGTGTCTTTGTGGACTTAGAGAAAGCATATGACAGCGTGCCTAGAGAGGAATTGTGGTATTGTATGAGGAAGTCGGGAGTGGCAGAGAAGTATGTAAGCATGGTACAGGATATGTACAAGGGTAGTGTGACATTGGTGAGGACTGCAGTGGGAGTGATAGATACGTTTAAGGTGGAGGTGAGATTACATCAAGGATCAGTTTTGAGCCCTTTCTTATTTGCAGTGGTGATGGACAGGTTGACAGATGAGATTAGACAGGAGGCCCCGTGGACTATGATGTTTGCAGATGACATTGTGATCTGTAGTGAGAGTAGGGACCAGGTTGAGGAGACCCTGGAGAGGTGGAGATATGCTTTAGAGAGGAGAGGAATGAAGGTCAGCAGGGCTAAAACAGAATATATGTGTGTAAATGAGAGGCAGGGTAGCGGAATGGTGAGGATGCAGGGAGTAGAGTTGGCAAAGGTGGATGAGTTTAAGTACTTGGGATCAACAGTTCAGAGTAATTGTGAGTGTGGAAGACAGGTGAAGAAGAGAGTACAGGCAGGGTGGAATGGGTGGCGAAGAGTGTCAGGAGTGGTTTGTGACAGACGGGTACCAATAAGAGTGAAAGGGAAGGTCTACAAGAGGGTAGTGAGACCAGCTATGTTATATGGGTTGGAGACGGTAGCACTGACGAAAAGGCAGGAGTCAGAGCTGGATGTGGCAGAGTTAAAGATGTTAAGATTTGCACTGGGTGTGACTAGGATGGACAGGATTAGGAATCAGTTTTTAGAGGGGTCAGCTCAGGTTGGACAGTTTGGAGACAAAGCAAGACATTTGACATTTGCTGAAGAGGGATGCTGGATATATTGGGAAAAGGATGCTAAGGATGAAGATACCAGGTAACAGGAAAAGAAGAAGGCCTAAGATAATGTTTATGGATGTGGTGAGAGAGGACATGCAGGCGGTTGGTGTGAAATAGCATGATGCAGAGGACAGGAAGAAATGGAAACAGATGATCCACTGTGGTGATCCCTAATGGGAACAGCCGAAAGAAGATGATGATGATGATGCTGAATTGCTGCATTCCTTTAAATCTCACTCCTCCTCAAGAATATTACTTTGCATGTATCATTCCCACAAATCCTATTTATTTCTACATAATTTGTTTGTTCCCTTTATTAATCATATCACCTCTAGTTCTTTTATCTCATTTACAGTAATCAGTATTTCAATTACATTCGATTTAGAGTTTGATTTCCATTTACTCATGTAGTTACTTTTTTGGAGGCCAGTAGCATTAAAGATAGTAAGGCCATATTTTATATATAGGCAATTCAAATCCTGTGTCCCAAGTCAAATTAATCATTTTCTTATTGACATCCAATTTTTCCCCAACAATTCTGACAAAGTACTTTTCAGGAAATGTTTAAAATATGCCAACTTATTACACAAAAAACATGTTCCCATTTACCTCTCTCTTTTCCATTACACATCCAGTATTTTCTGTCTTCCTGAGGAAAATTATCTAAAGTATGCTTTGGATATAAAGTACCTATGCAAACACTTTCTTGCAAAAATGATAAACCTTTTGGATTTTGTCGCATATGTGGGATCCATAATGATGTCCTCCCATTTTTCTGTAACTATCCTTTCCAGTCTTACTTCCAAATCTTTTCCAACCTGCTCAATGTATATACAGTTATCATGCAATATGTTATGTGCCATACTAATTATCCCGCTTTTTAATAGCAGCTTCTGTTCTAGACTTAATTAGCAACTCTACCAGAGCTGGTATTCCACCTAGAACTCCCTTATCCCTGTCTTTGTTCCCATACTCTGATAGGAGTCCTTGAAAGAAAAGGCAGTCTTTAACTTACAGTTAACCTCATCTCACTCTATTGCATTTCCCTCTCTTCTTATTTGCTTCAGGACCTTGGTTCATTTATCAGGTTTCAACTGTAAATTCCAGCCCTTCCTACCTATTTTCTTTAACCCTATTTGCAATCATCCCTAATGGTAACATCTCCTTTCTCCAGTTCCACACTGATGTAGTAATTGGAATACTTTCTGTAACTTTTTGCATGTAATATTCCATATGATTGCTGTCATTCTGCACCAAAAATCTTACTCTCTCCTTAGTTCTTAAACTTTCCCACTCTTTCATCATCTTTTCAACTTTGATTTATACACTTCTGTGTGTGTTATTTATATGAGTTTTAGTTGCATAACTGTAAAGTATCCATTCAAATCATGTAATCCTAAACCACTTTGTATTATTGGGAGGGTTAAATTATCCCATTTAACTCTTGCTGTCTTCCCCTCCAAAATAAATTCCTTCAATTCTTTACTAATTCTTGTCCACAACTTGACCACTGTTGATAAACATTTGCCAGACCTGTATATAAAACTAAAAGGACTAAACACATTTTTATTGAGTGTATCTTACTATTCCTATCCATAACCAAGAACTTCCAGTTTCTCTGTTTTTACTTTTTATTTTTTATCCAGCATAAGCCAATGGCATCTTTGTTCTCTAAGCCTTCTTATTTAATGTGGAAGAATAAGTTCTGTATTAAGGAACATTTTGCCCAGAACATCTATAGTGCAGTAAAGGAATCAGAAAGCTGACAGACTGAGAATCAGTCTTTGGTATTAAGAAGCAAGCTTGGCTGAGGGAGTTTGGAATTTGGAAGTGATCTTCTTTCTACTAACTAAAGGGGACTTTTATAAGTTTGCAAACCTTAGGATGATTTGACTGGTGGCTGGCTGATAAGTGAATCTGGAAGTATTTGAGTACAAATGCACCTGTGATGCATGTAGCTTATTACTAGATCTAGGGTTGCACTGTAGCCTGATTTTTGGATCATGCCACAGCATGTACTAATTGCACCAGATTTAAGTGTTGTAGTATCTTATTGAGATGAGACTTTTCCAGTGGCATTAAAAATGCAGTCCCCAAGGATAACTGTGTTATTATGGATTCCTTTGGCGAACATCATTTCTAGTGCATTTTGCATTACTGAGACTGTGGAAGGAGGTAGAGTGTAAACACAAGCAACCTAGAGATGGATATGACCACCAAATATTATGTGGGAGGGACCCCAATTGGGACTTTTATCATTGTAGATAAGGTGTGTCTCTTTGAAACAGCAAAAATAAGTAGGCTTTCAGCTAGAATCCAAGCTTCAAAGTTGTCCATTTATTGTTTAGACCGCACACAGGTGATTTTCAGGTCTTTGTAATTTTAGATGCAATGGATATGATAGGAAGGCCATATTCAACTTATGCCAGAATGATTCCTTTGCCAATGGAAGTTCTTACTGGACCTGATAGAAAAAGGAAGATTTATTTGGACCAGAATAGCAAAGGGTTAATTTTTCCTAGTGTTTTGCAATGTGAGAGTGAAAGTTTAGAGTTCAGTCTAGATATGTCAAGATAATTCAAGGGTGCAGTCTTGCTGTTTGTTTTTGTTTGTTATTTTCTGTCCTGCTACCACACCATATACCCTTTTTCCTACCCACACTTTCCCCTTACTTCTTTCAGTTGCTACCCTTCTTAAAAGAATATGGGCACCTGTATCACAACAAAATATTACCCATGCTTCCTCATCTTGTCTCAAGCTTTCCTTCCTCATCTCCTTCTGTGTGTTCCCTGCTTGCTTTTCCCCTTTCCTGACTCTCCTATGCACCCATTTCAACCAAGACCATGTCTTTTTATGACTCTCAGTAGTGATGTAATCTTGTGAGTTGGCACACTTAAGGCATGCACTTTTGAAAAGCATGGATTATGCAATTATTGTTATGCCACACTCCTCTTTATTTGGTCTGTGTCTTTCTCAACAGCAGATTCCATAATTAATTCATTTCTGTCATGCTAAATGGCTCTCATTGTATTGCTAGTTATCTGACGGCCACGTCAAACTATTCTGACCTCTTTAATTAGATAATGTTTGGCCTCATAAACAATGTTTCTAAATTCCAGGGGTGATTTTTCTTAATGTCATGATATGATTATATAGTAAAATAAGCAGATATTTATGACATTGCAAACTGGTGTGTAACAATACTGCATATTAATTACATTTATCTACGTGTGCATATGTAATAGAGGCAAAAATCAGTTATAACACATAGCCTGTAGAAATTTAAAGGGGTCTGTTGTAAAGAGTATTCCACATATTTCCTTTATAGCATAATGGCTATACCAGGAGTTATCTATATGATGGTACTGACAGACAAAGTAAGTGACATTGGGTACACTAAAACACTTGCTTATGTAGAGTACCTAAAGACAGAGAACAGGTTTCGACAATGTGAAACACTATGAAGCAATGATTAGAGACTGGTTCCTTTTAAGAGAACCATCTAGATAATGAAAGGCAGATGAATACTGGCTCCTTTATAAGGTCATGAGGCTAACAGTATGGCAGAAGCCACTGCTCAAGATTAAAGAGAAGCTTGGAGGGTTTCTTGAAACATAAGAGCACTGAGGCTAGAGCAGCTGGTTCCAAGGCAGGAAATCTGGAGGTGGACTTTTGTACCTCCTGTGGAAGCTTTGATGTTTAGCTCCTGAATGGCTTTTTTCATAAAGAACTTGCAAGTCAAACCATTTTAGATTGTTTCAGCACCAAGGCATCACTAAGAGACTTCCTTTTGTGTCAAGTTTTGTATATGAGCTGGACTTTGTACTCATTTAGAATGTTACATTATAGAGTGCTACAGCTCTTTATTTCTTTCCTAGCACTTCAACATTTTCATTTCATTTAACAACTACCTGCACTGTCCTTCTACATATAATGCTTCAATTTACATGTGTATACTTCCCATCACCACTCTTTCTACACATAATACTTTATGTCACCCCCTTACCTTTAAGTATCCTGCTCTTCCATCATCACTGTAGTAGTGGGAGCCTCCATAATAAATGCAGGATATTGTCTGCACACTACAGATATGCCAGTATAAAAGTAGAGGCAGCAGGCATTTGTTTAGTACATGACACTAGTTTATGACTCATGAATTCATTGGCGGACTAAGAGGAAAATACCTGACCAGCAGAGGGGCCATGTGCTCTCAAACACCACTTTTATCTGTTGTTCTATCTATTGTTGTTGGGGTCTATATTAAAAGAACGAACATTCACAACTGCAAATACAACAACCGCAACACATAAACATCGAAGTGCTAAAAGAGCGAAACACGTAATCATCGAAATTTGGAAGGCAGGAATATTTCCTTGGCCAGTAGGGTGATTGTGGGGAAGAGGAAATATATCCTTTTCCCCACTGCAGTGCAATCTCGGAGTTGGTATATTTAAGTAGGGGGGTGGGGGTTTGCAGGGGCAAAAGTGTGTTTATTGAAGTTTGTTTACATAGGTTTTCCTTACCTGTATGGCACTGTTGTTTTCAGAAATGTGTTTGGCGTTCTGGATTTTCGATGTTTACATCTTTTGTTCTTTTAGTAGTTTCAGCGTTTGTGGTTTGAACAATGGTTTGAATGTTCTGATGCATTCCTGAGCTTTAGGGATGAAATCATTCAACACAATATATTTATTCCTTGTTTTTTATAATAAAATAGAATTTTAGCTGTTTTTGGTGGACTTATTCCACATCCGTTACACAGAATTCTTCTGTTTTAGTTGTCCTGGTTGAAGTGGACCTATACATGTTAATAGTTTTGTTTTCACACTTTCTTTTGGTTCTGAGGTGTGTCAGTCTTCATTCAGAATAGACTCACATCAGGGCTGGTAAAGCAATATGAAGCACTAGATCTTGTTCATGTACAAATAGCCATCAGAAAGGTCCCAAACCATATATTAGCAAGGCGTAGAACTCATTCTATTACAAAGGAAAGCAGCAATGCCTACTTACAGCAACTAGAATCATTCAGTATTAAACTCAGTAACATTTCCCTAGGTGATCTAAACTATCCAACTATAGACTGGGTAACCTGCACCACCACTAGTGCACCAACCTTAGACTTTCTCAGTACAAATGTACTGGAACAATTAGTCAGAGTACCCACTGGGGGTATAACATTTTGGATCTTGTATTTACTAGTATGGGAGCATCCTGCATCATCCCTTCCATATCTTTATTACTTGTTAGGTCTGATAATAAAGCAGTCTCCTTCAAAATAAAACTGAAACCAGACATTTTTTCCCACCAAGGTACCATTAGAAATGTCTTTAAGACAAACTACCCACTTTTAAGTGATACATTGGCAAGCTTCAGATCCCCAGCAAACCCTGGTGACTCCTCTGAATATGTAGAAATGTACACCTCCACACTATTCCAACATGTAAACAGTTACACAGATGTAGCTTTACTCCATAGGAACAAGTGCAGAGCAAATCCCAGAAACAAACCCACATGGTGGAACAATAATATCAACAACCTTTATAATAAAGGGGAAAAAAATGACCAAAAGTAAGAACAGTAATTCCCAATATGATAGAGTCTTTGTCAGTAAAATAAACAAACAACACAGGAGCTTAATAAAATCCACAAAAGCAAAGTTTGAGACTATAATAGCCACTTAAGCCAAAAAACATCACAAGGCATTTTTTAAATTATGTTCATAATCTTAAAAGCAAAATGCTGCAATGTTACCTACTCTGAGGCTGAAGATATAGCTAACCTACTGGCCGATAAATTTAGCTTTAACTTTAACCACATTTTCCCTCTGCCTGGCCATCAAGATTTTCCTGAAACCTGGCTCACCTGCAGCTATCACACAAGATCAAGCCCTACAAGTGCTAACAAAAGCTAAAAATACTGCATCACTGGGTCCTGACAATATCCCTATTTTTTGAGGAATTATTTTTATATAGTGTTGTATGGGTAGATCAAATTTTAAGTTGCCATTTATGGTGTCTCCAAGCAATTTGGTATGGGTAACTAATTCATGAGATGTATTGTTTAAAGAGGTAATGTGAAAGATACTTTTAGCATTGGAATGGGACTTTGGAGAAATAGTAGTTTAGTCTTTTTAGGTTTAAGTAAAAGTCAGTTTTGATGCAGCCACAGTTTGACTGAGTTGAAGAAATTTTGTGTCATGTATTATAGTTGTAGTAGGCTGTCACATGAGCAGATGAGTGCTGAGTCATCTGCATTGTGAGTAAGATTAGACTGCTGAGAGGAGGTATATAGTTCAATGATAAAAATGTTAAAGCACAGTGGGCTGAGAATAGAGCCTTGAAGAACAGTCATTTTAACTGAAATAATGGAAGATAGAGAAGAGAGACATTTGCTAGACTGATATCTTTCAGATAGGTAGTTAGAGAACCACAAAAAAGTTGGTTTGGAAAGGCCTAGAGAAAACATTTGAGTCATAAATTTGCCATGTGACACTGTGTCAAATGCTTCTGAGAAATCTGGAAAAAACAGAAGATATAAACTTTCCTTGGTCTCTAACCTTAATAATGGTGTTGGAAAATTTGAGGAGAGTTGTAGTGTTGCTATGGCCTTGTCAAAAAACCTGTTGCGCTAGGGTTAGGAGAGATAATAAGGCAGCTGCTTGTGAATATACTTTTCCAGGATCTTAGAAAGGGGGGGCCAAGATGGTAATTGGCCTAAAGTTAGAAATTTCAGAGGAGTTACCACCTTTTTTTGGGGAGGGGTCTTGAATTGATCTGTTAATGAGAAATGACTCTGGGTATGCTATAGAGTCTGCAGCAAGCTTACGGTACTCAGTAGGGAGATCATCAGCAAAGGAGAACAGGGTACTGTTAACATATGATGTTGACACAGGTTAGAGATTGAAGGCATAAATGTCAGGACTAGTTATGTTCTGAAGTAAATTAAATGGTTGGAGAGAAGTGGTGATAAGACACGTATGTTGTTAAATTTGGTAGCTGTTTCTGAGGGGAATAAGTCTGGATAGGGGTCTGGTGATGAAGGAGAGCCAGGATGAACATGTTCTTAACTGAGCTCCAGAATTTCTTTGGATTTTTCTTTTATGATTATATTGAGGGTCAGAGTAGTATTTTTTTTCTCTGAGAATTTCCTTCTTGGTGAGGTTGTGCAGCTCATAATGTATATTTAATGTTGAGTGGTTTTATCTTTATGCTCTTGTTTCCATGCTTTGCCACATTTTTGCATGATAATTCTTGTAGAATGAAACAGCCAGAGGGCTTGAGCATTTTTTACCCTTTTATTTCTAGTAGGGGCAAGGGTATTTAAGATATTCATGAATATATTGTTGAATTTGTTAACAGTTTTGTCTAGGGGTAGGGTTTTGAGTTGAGACCAGTTGATAAATTTTAGTAACTAATTCATAATATCACGATGAACATTAGAAAAATGTTGGATTGCTCTGTATTGATGTTTTTTTAAGCTGGTGGGTAATTTCTTATATTGGTCAGTATAGGGTGATGGTCGTAGTGTCCCTGAGATAGCCTACTTGCTGTGGTCAGAGATAAGTATCCAGACAAGGATATAATTTTTAGGATTTCCTTTGTTGAGTCAAGTAGGGGAGAGATCCGCTGTTTGAACCCATAAGGTGAGCAGTTGGGGGTGTTAGATGCCACAGATAACCAGTTACTGTTAATGTCATCCAAGATAATAGTTCAAAAGTAATATCTGTAGTTTTGGAATAAGCTAATATTATTACCTGGTGGTATGTAGAGAGCAACTATACAAAGCATCTTATGTTTATTTATTTACATTTGTTAACCGGATAGTGTCCGACTGGATTGAAAAAAACTGTTTTCAGCAGAGACCCAGGGAGAAAAGCTCCACAACGAAAAGAACATTATTAAGGTATACGTGGTAAACTTAGTTTCAGTAGTACATCACTAACAATATGTAAATGAGCTTAATAAAATATATAGCAAAATATAACAGAACACAATATAAACATGCATGTTTCAGGCTTACAGGAAAACTATTTTTTTACAATACATATGAGGTACATAAGTCATGTAGCTTTACAAGGTGAGTCACTTCTGAAAGACCAGATTTGGTCATATAGTTTTACAAGTTAGGTCATCTGAAGGAACAAAGATTAATAAAGATAAGACAGATAGTGGGTAGCCCCATGTGGAATGACCACTATTTGGGCTAACGTGTGAGATGAGTGGGAAAAAATAACCAGAATACTAGTTGGAAGCAATACAGGGGCAGAGCCAATTATCATTTAAATAGTATTTCAGGGTAGTTTTAAATATGGACAGGTTGGGGGTTTTAGTTATCTGTTGAGGAAGGGTGTTCCAATCTTTTTATGGGAGTAGACAGAGTCTCTGTCATAGTTGTGAGACTAGGTTACTTTTAGCATTAGTTTGTTGGATGACCCGAGGAGTCTACAATTTGTGTTTGGCTGGACTAGGTTTAATGGAGCTGGGCAGTTGGTAGGCCTGAATATGATTTTATGGGCAAGTGAAAATTGTTTTAGTAATAATAGGTTGGGAAGTTCTAGCCAGTTGAGCTGTTGGAGAGCAGTGCCGTGGTTTGTTCTGTGGGGTTGGTTTTTGACAAACTTAGCTATTCTGTTATAGTAGGAGTCTAGTTTATTTAGGCTGTTTTTGATAGGTTAGTAAAGACCTCGGAGCAGTATAGGAGGGTGGATGGCAAGTGGGCTCTTGCAGTGGCCAGTCTAGCTTGTTGAGTACGGTAGGGTTTAACCCTGTATAGAGTTCCTAGTTTAGAGTGGATTTTTTTGATGGTCAGATAGATGTGTTTATCAAATTTTACTGAGTCATCTATGGTTACCCCTAGCAGCTTGGTCTGATCGGTGGGCTCAATTTTTGTACTGTTGTTAGATAGTATAGAGCAGGATTGGGTACTGGGTTTGGAAGATTTATTAGAGAAAATTATGAGCTTGGTCTTTTTTGGATTTAGGATGAGTTGGTAGCTGGTGATGTACTTTTCAATGTCTTGGAATGATGATTGCATTTTGTGTTGGAGTTCTTGTGAGGAGTGGACTGAGTAATAAGGGAGGAGTCATCTACATATTGGATGACGGTGGCATGTTGGATGGCAGTATATAGGTTGTTGGTAAATATTATGAAGAGGAGGGGTCCAAGTATGGAGCCTTGTGGTACCCCCATGGTGACTGGTAATAGTGGAGAGAGGCTGTTTGCCCATTTAGTGGCCAGTTGACGGTCGGATGGATAACTTTGAAACCATGTTAGGGGTGTGGTATTGAGATTGTAAGTGGCAAGTTTGTTGAGCAGTAGCTGATGGGACACTGTCAAAAGCTTTTGACATATCTAAGAAAATGGCTGAGACTAGTTGTCCATTTTTGAGGTGGTGAGTTGTCTCTGTAAAGGTTATGAGGGCTGAATTAGTACTATGTTTAGGCCTGAGGCCATGCTGGGCGCTGGAGAGTAGATTGTTGGTAGTGACATGGTTCATGAGTTGCTGGTGAATACATTTCTCTAGAAGTTTGGCAAGTGGGGATAGAATGGCAATGGGACAGTAATTAGTTATGTCTCTAGATGGGCCCCCCCCCCATATGAAGTGATATGATATGAGTCACACAGGAAGCATTTACCTCTGTTGAAACATGGTTATCCGATGCCCAATTAATACTCAACTCAAACAAAACTAAACTAATCATCTTCCAACCCACCAAACATACTCAAAACAACTCTCACTTTAACATCACAGCAAAAAACAACACCACTATATACACAACTGAACACACCAAATTGCTAGGAGTGGAAATAGACAATAAACTAAAATTCGACATTCACATATCCATGACCATAAAAAAAGTCCACAAAAAACTAGGAGCATTATACAGAAATAAGCAATTTCGCACCAAAGCAGCAAAGATTTCAATACCAAATTCCTACCTTATCTCCACCCTACTTTATGCCTCTCCAATATATACCAACCTAAGACAATGCGATCTAAACAAGCTAGAGACCTGTTAGAACAAAATCGCCAAATTCACCACAGGGGCATCCTACCGTAGTCACCACTGTCTCTCACTTGCTGAACTGAGCTGGCTTGAACTCCCTCACCTCCTTCAGTGGTATCAACTCTCACTCGCACACAAACTAGTAAACCATCCACTAAATGTGCCATCCCTCCAGAATCTACTCCAACCCTATCGCACCACCAGACCACTAAGATCCAGCAACAAAAATAACTTGCAGATCACTAAAGCCAATAACTCTGCTGGTGAAGCACTATTCTCTTGCGCCATAACCAAATTATGGAACTCACTCCCACCCACAATTACCTCCGTACCATCATGCATCCACTTCAAAACTTTACTAAAAGCACACCTAAAAACATGCTGGCTATGCCCTTGCAACTCCCAATCTAATATCATCCACCCCATCCAACCACTACCTTTCTATCCATTCCACTAACTACCTTGATTATAGCAAGCTCAGATGCTCATAAGCCTAGTACTTATTATACAGCATTAACTTCTCATTGAAACATTTGTTAATGTCTGTTATGTACTTCACAGATAAAGATTCTAGTTATCTACTGATGTACTATGTTCTTCATCTGTAAATATGTTGTAAGTAATTGCTATGTTAAATTGTTAACCACTATGTAATCCAATATAACTACTGTCTGTTTGTTTTAAATGTGGAGCTTTTCTCCCCGGGCCTCCGCTGAAAATAGACCTACGTCCAGTTGGACACTCCCGGTCAACAAATTTAAACAAATAAATAAATAAATACATAAATATGAGAGATTTTCCATAATTTGGGAACATACTGCTCAGAGATAGAGCAGTTTATTAGTAATGATTAGTAATATTTATTAACGCTGAGAAGAGACATAAAAAGTTCTCTATTTTGGCAGGTTGGCATGTTAGTTTTGAGAAGTAAGAAACTTACACTGTTATTATATACAGTTGCAATGCCTCCCCCTTTTTTGTGTAGTCTGTAACATTGAATTATATTGTAGCCAGAGAATCCTAATTTTTATAAGGAGTTTTAATCATGTTTTAGTAATGCCAGAAATATCTAATGTGTATTGAAGAAACCATACTTCTAGGTTTGTAAATTTGTCTAGAATAGTATGAATGTTAGTTAATCAAAGTAAGGAAAAGATCTGTTGGTGTTGTATTGGAGTTAGAAGCAGAGGATGGTGGAATAGATAAAGCTTAGGGGCTGGGGTGGGGGGGTGCATGTCATCACAAAGAGTGATTTTAGAGATGAGAGGATTAAGGTTACTTAGTTTTTTTTTTTATATAAAGTACAGTAATTTATTTCAGGTTATGTAAAAGTGAACTGAATGCTTAGATGTTTTATATTTGAAAAAAGTAGATAGCTTGGACATTAAATACATTTGAGGAAATGCTGTTGATAGGAAGGTGGGTTTAGCCTGAGTATAGGTAGAGTGGTGGATAGCATGTGAGTAAAGTGTGAGAGTGCCAAGGTAAGTAGTAAGGTGACAGAAAATGGACAGCAGAGATGTGAAGATGCAGAAGGGTAACATGGTAGATACAGAGGACTATGGTAAGTAGTAAGGTGACAGAAAATGGACAGCAGAGATGTGAAGATGCAGAAGGGTAACATGGTAGATACAGAGGACTATGGTAAATAGTAAGGTGACAGAAAACGAACCGCAGAGATGTGAAGATGCAGAAGGGTAACATGGTAGATACAGAGGACTATGGTAAGTAGTAAGGTGACAGAAAATGAACAGCAGAGATGTGAAGATGCAGAAGGGTAACATGGTAGATACAGAGGACTATGGTAAGTAGTAAGGTGACAGAAA
The DNA here is from genome assembly GCF_019279795.1 of Protopterus annectens. Classification (NCBI taxonomy): domain Eukaryota; kingdom Metazoa; phylum Chordata; order Ceratodontiformes; family Protopteridae; genus Protopterus; species Protopterus annectens. The sequence continues at coordinate 1,270,692,790 of NC_056735.1, forward strand.
ATGAACAGCAGAGATGTGAAGATGCAGAAGGGTAACATGGTAGATACAGAGGACTATGGTAAGTAGTAAGGTGACAGAAAATGAACAGCAGAGATGTGAAGATGCAAAAGGGTAACATGGTAGATACAGAGGACTATGGTAAGTAGTAAGGTGACAGAAAATGAACAGCAGAGATGTGAAGATGCAGAAGGGTAACATGGTAGATACAGAGGACTATGGTAAGTAGTAAGAAAGAAAATGAACAGCAGAGATGTGAAGATGCAGAAGGGTAACATGGTAGATACAGAGGACTATGGTAAGTAGTAAGGTGACAGAAAATGAACAGCAGAGATGTGAAGATGCAGAAGGGTAACATGGTAGATACAGAGGACTATGGTAAGTAGTAAGGTGACAGAAAATGGACAGCAGAGATGTGAAGATGCAGAAGGGTAACATGGTAGATACAGATAACTATGGTAAGTAGTAAGGTGACAGAAAATGAACAGCAGAGATGTGAAGATGCAGAAGGGTAACATGGTAGATACAGAGGACAATGGTAAGTAGTAAGGTGACAGAAAATGAACAGCAGAGATGTAAAGATGCAGAAGGGTAACATGGTAGATACAGAGGACTATGGTAAGTAGTAATATTTATTTATTTATTTATTTATTGCAGTTGGTTTACCAGGATAGTCCATTGGGTCAAATAACCCGTTTTCAATGGAGTCCTGGGGAGAAAAGCTCCAGAACTAAGTATGTTACAAAAAGTGATTCATACTAGTTATACAAAAACTATAACACATTATAAATTATATAATAATCCAAAGTATTTTGACACCAGCAAACAATTTCAAATAAACACAAAAGAAATAGCTATGACAGAAGATTAGATAAAATTAATAGAGTATAGATTATAAAGAATAATGCAAGAAAATTTTGAGTTTATACTATATGAATCAAGTTTCAGAGAAATAACAGACATTTATGAAGGAAGTACTTAGGAGGTGAGGGCTAGTGCAGTTTTCCCTATAAAGTGAAATGATAATGTATATTAGTTATGAGTAAATAATCAGATAAAATGCAAGAGGAATTAAGGCGAAGAAGGAAGATGGCAATTACAAGTAAATTAGCTATGAGGGATGGGAGCAAGAGCATTCCCACTTGGATACTAGGTGGGAATGAAGAGATCTTTTAAAATAGAGTGGTTGGGGGTGGTGCGGATGGATGATGGTAGAGAGTTCCAAAGGCGGGCAAGGACAAAAGATAGAAGATTTTTCCCTGGGGACGAGTGGGTTTATAGATTTCTAATAGATTTTGATTGTTGGATCTCAATATTCTATCAGGAAGGTGCATTTTGAAAGCTGATGAGAGGGAGGGACAGAGAGAGGAGTTAAAAATGAGTTTGTGAGCAAGAGTTAGTTGAGTGTATGTGAGATAGTTAGGAAGCTCTAGCCATTTTAGTGTATGGAGAGGAACAGTGGTGTGAGGAGGACTTGTGGTTGGTAGCAAACTTGGCGATTTTGTAATAGCAAGAGGAAAGTTGGGTTTTTAGGGAGGACTGTAGATTAGTTAGGAGTGGGGCTCCAGAGAAGGGAGGGGATAAGAAATGAAGTAGAGAGTGATTTTTGCAGCAGGTGTGAGGTATTTATTTTGCGGTACAGCATACCAAGTTTTTGGTGGGTTTTTTTGATATTTAGCTGTAGGTGAGAATTAAATTTGAGTTGGTTATCAATTTGGACCCCGAGTAGCTTGGTCTCTGACACAAGTTCCAGAGGTGAATTGTTTTGACTAGTGATAGAGAAAATGTTTGTGTTGAAGGAGACAGCTTTAGAGGGGAAAATAGCATTAATTTGGTTTTAGAGGCATTGAGAGCAAGATGATTTCTTTTCATCCACTGCTCAGTGGTTGTGAAAGCTTCTTGGGTCAGTTTTGGAGTGAGGGATAGAAGGGGCCGAGCATATAATAGTGGAATCATCTGCGTATTGGATGATGTCTGAGGAAGGAATGGAGTTGTGGAAATCATTTATAAATATATTAAAGAGAAGGGACCCAGTATGGACCCTTGGGGTACCCCAGTAGGGGTATTTAGAAATGAGGAAGTGGCTTTTCCATATAACTGCTTGATATCTGTTAGATAAGTAGTTGGAGAACCAGTTCAATGAGGAGGGAGATAGGTTAAGTCCTGAGTGTTTGGTTAGTAACAGGTTATGAGAGATAGTGTCAAAGGCCTTAGAGAGGTCAAGTAGTATGGTAGAAACAATTTGGCCAGAGTCACGTGCTTTGTTAATAGTTTGAAGGAAGGAGAGGAGGGCAGTCATAGTACTGTGATTAGGTCTGAAACCATGTTGGGTGGGAGTTAGTAGGTGCTTTTCTAAAAGGTAGGGAAGGAGTTGAAGATGAATACATTTTTCTAAGATTTTAGAGATGGGAGATAGGATAGCAATGGGGCGGAAATTAGTAACATTGTTATTGTTGCCCCCTTTGTGCAAAGGGATGATGTAGGCCTTTTTCCAGATTTGGGGTACTGTACTTTCTAGGATAGAGCGGTTGATTAAAATGCTAATAGGGTAGGAAAGTGCATCAGCAGCTATGCTAAGAAAGTAGGAGGGGATGTTATCAGGAGCATTAGTACATGGCAGAAAATGAACAGCAGAGATGTAAAGATGCAGAAGGGCAACATGGTAGATACAGAGGACTAGGGTAAGTAGTAAGATAACAGAAAATGGACAGCAGAGATGTGAAGATGCAAAAAGGAAACATGGCAGATACAGAGGACTATGGTAAGTAGTAAGGTGACAGAAAATGGACAGCAGAGATGTGAAGATGCAGAAGGGTAACATGGTAGATACAGAGGACTATGGTAAGTAGTAAGATGACAGAAAATGAACAGCAGAGATGTGAAAATGCAGAAGGGAAACATGGTAGATACAGAGGACTATGGTAAGTAGTAAGGTGAAAGAAAATGAACAGCAGAAATGTGAAGATGCAGAAGGGTAACAT